>NC_080387.1:6310562-6406418 GCF_028751815.1 Salvia miltiorrhiza | reverse complement strand
AATTTCTCGCTGAAGTAGGCAACAGGGCGACCCCCTTGGCTCAAAACAGCACCAATCCCAACTTTCGAAGCATCACAATTTAATTCGAAAGGGGTGGAAAAAACAGGAAGGACTAGGAGAGGAGCATTGGTGAGTTTACTCTTAATAATATTGAAAGCAGTATCAGCTTCTGTACTCCAAAAGAAGGACTTGCCATGCATACAATCAGTGATTGGCGCCATTATCGTACTAAAATGGGGAATAAAGCGACGATAGAAAGAGGCTAAGCCATGAAAACTGCGAGCCTCAGTTAACGTAGATGGTGTGGGCCATTCACGTATAGCGTCGATCTTCAAGGTATCAACCCCAATACCGTCCGCCGATATGCGATAACCCAAAAAAAGTATAGAATCCGTGAAAAAACAACATTTAGATGGAGAAGTGTAGAATTTCTCTTCTCGAAGAATTAGAAAAACCGCCCTCAAATGCTCCAAATGTTCAACTTCAGATTTACTATAAATCAAAATATCGTCGAAATAGACAACAACACACGTACCAATCAGCGGACGCAGAGATTGATTCATGACACGCATGAAAGTGCTTGGCGCGTTAGACAACCCAAATGGCATAACAAGCCATTCAAAAAGACCCTCTCTCGTCTTGAAAGCCGTCTTCCATTCATCCCCAGGACGAATGCGAATCTGATGATACCCACTTTTTAAATCTAACTTGCTGAAAATCACAGCCCCACTCAACTGATCGAGTAAATCGTCTAAGCGGGGAATGGGAAAACGATAGCGGATGGTGATTTTATTGATAGCCCAACTATCGACACACATACGCCACTGTCCATCCTTTTTAGGAATGAGTAGAGCTGGCACAGCGCATGGACTAATACTCTCTCGAACATGGCCCTTACGCAACAACTCTTCCACCTGTCGGCGTAACTCTTCGTGCTCAGCTGGGCTCATTCGATAGTGAGGACGGTTAGGCAACGGAGCACCTGGGATAAGATCGATCTGATGCTGAATATCCCGGAGAGGCGGTAAAGAATCTGGTAACTCATTGGGAAAGACATCGACAAATTCTTCCACAAGAGATTTAGCAGATGATGGAATATCAGATGAAACACTGATTTCATGAGCCAATAAAAGTATAATGTGAGGAGAGTCATGCATTTCTCTCACAAAAGCTCCATGGGACAATAGCAAAACAGAGCTATCACGGGCAGTAGTAGGAGGTCGGGCAACAGACGGCAATAGCACAAATTTAATCCCCAAAAATTGGAAACTATAAGAATTACGACGCCCATCATGGATAACTTCTCGATCAAATTGCCACGGACGTCCTAAAAGGAGATGCCAAGCGTCCATAGGCACAACATCGCACCACACACTATCAGTATAATTTGCACCAATAGAAAAAGTGACCAAAACTCGGCGATCCACGGTCACATTGTTAGTGCGTTGCAGCCAAGCCAGACTATAGGGGTGTGGGTGTAACTCCGGCACAAGAGATAATTTATCAACAACATATGAGGCAATGACATTTTCACACGATCCAGAATCGATGATAAAACGACATACCTTGCCATTAATGGTGCATGTAGACTCAAAAAGTGAGTGTCGTTGGGCATCCGCGATGGGTTTCGTCGGGGCCAAGCAAGAGCGACGTACCACCAGATTTTGTCCGACATCCCCAGTTAAATACTCTTCCAAGATTGTTGAAGAATTTTCAGTATCGTAAATAGGCGTGTTAAGAACAGTAGAATCTGAATTTACCACATCATCCAACAAAAGACCCCGATTATTTCGACGAGGACAATTTGCACGTAAATGGCCGAATTCGCCACAAGAAAAACATTGGCCAGCCCGAGCAAAAGTCCCCACAGGGGTGTCAGAGGGACGAGCAGATGGGTGGGACACATTGCCAGCAACCACAGGAACACGAGAGGTTGATGCTAGTGGTGGGGCTAGAGGACGCGGAGCAGGCTGGGAAAGGGACCCCCCAACACGACGAGACATCTGCTGCTCCAAAGAAATAGCCCTCTGGTGTGCCTCAGAAACGGAGTCGAGTGCAAGCATATTAAGGACATCTTGAAAAGGGAGGCGCATACCGCCAATATACCGAGATACTAACTGATCCACGGTCTCTGTTAAATCAATGCGAGATAATAATTGGTAAAATTCTTCAGTGTAAGCGTCAATGGAGCGAGAGCCTTGACGGAGATTTTGTAACTTTTGATAGAGAGTTCGAGAGTAATTGAATGGGAGAAACTCAGCTCGAAGGTGCTTGGTGAATTTGTCCCAAGTAACAATCTGTTCTTTGCGTCGTCGGCGACGGACGGCCTTCAACTGAGACCACCAAGACGCCGCTCGTCCGCGAAGTCTCGTGCTCACCAAGGCCACACGACGATCAGTTGGAACTTCCTTATAATCAAGGACATCCTCAATTGCTACTAACCAATCAAGGAAAACATCGGGATCCATGCCACCATGAAATTCAGGGAGATCAATCTTGATACCGGATTCCCATCTGTGGCTATCATCAGGGCGACGATTGTGATGACCTATTGGCGGGGCGAAGGGATTATCAATCGTGTCTTCATCATCAGACGAATCGACAAAATCGTGGTGGTGATCGGCACCTTCCCCATCGTTTCGTGCCGAAGGGTTTGGATTCTGCCTATGGCCATCATTGCCCCTGTTTTGCGCTGCTAATTGGTGCAGAAGTTGACCCTGTTGAGTGAGCATTTGTGTCAACTGATCCATCCGTTGTTCCAATCGCTGGATCTCAGGCTCGAGCGGTGGGCGACGAGGCGGCATGGCAAGGATCGGATACCGGCCACGTGATACCAACTGATGCAGCGAGCGTGATACTTAAATGAAGAACAATAAGAACACTCAAATCGTTGATACCAAGTATACCGAAAGAGTGTCAAAGAGCAGGAGAAATAACTTTATTTCACCAGAAATCCATCAGTTGCTGCTACTGAAACGCAGCCTTATTTATACACCTTAAACTCAATTGTGAAGTTACCCACAATCATTATTAAGAAAAAGAAACGACAAAAACTTATAAATGAGTTTTAAAGAAACCGAGACTTGCAACTATCAAGAAGAAGGGTATCATATTTATCCAGGAACAATAGCGCCGCTTCATCTCCATCATAAAGTTTGAGTGGTACTGCTTAAGGATTACAAAGAGATTAATTAATTTAAGCTGTCAGAGCTCTAATTAATTAATGGATGTCGGATATTTTAAATACGGAGACTTAATAAGTCTAAATACAAGCCCGGACTCATCACCGACAATAAATGGCTGATCATAGAAATTAATTCATTAGAGGCCCATCTTTATTCCTTGTATCTGGTCCCTAGAC
The DNA here is from genome assembly GCF_028751815.1 of Salvia miltiorrhiza. Lineage (NCBI taxonomy): Eukaryota > Viridiplantae > Streptophyta > Magnoliopsida > Lamiales > Lamiaceae > Salvia > Salvia miltiorrhiza. The sequence continues at coordinate 6,403,057 of NC_080387.1, read as the reverse complement.
TGGCCCAAAGTCTCCTGTGCCCTAGTAGGAGAATTTTCGCCTATCACAGTTCCTGGTGCCCTAGGACTGTATTTTGTCTTTAAATACAGCTGTCTGCTCTCAGGAAGAAACACACGATACTTAGGGTTTCGAGAGAGCAGCAGAGGGGCGCAACTTTGAGTAGGATAATTTCTCATCGGGAACTCACACAGCTCGTTGTCCATCCAACGGTGAAAGTTGAGCGGGATACAATTTAGAAGATCGGAACTGGAGTCTTTCAACTCAATCATCGACAGCCTCTGCAAACAATTCTCAAGTAAGTATTTCTAACTCCAATGTGCAGCACTTAAATTCGTAGGAGCATGTTAGGGATTAATCTAGTGGTGCCGCCGGTTCAGGAACCGCCGGTTCCGGGCCCGAACCGGCGGTTCAGGGTCCGGAATCCGGCGAACCTGAACCGGCCCGGATGAAATTAAAAGGGCCAGTTTTCTGACCCTGAACCGGCGGTTCCGGTCCGGGCCGAGAACCGGCGGTTCAAGGGCCGAAAACCGGCGGTTCCGGGCTTTTTCGTTTTTTTTTTTTGTATTCTTTTTATGAAATTAAATGATTTGTGATGAAATTTCAAAATTCTAATTCAACTTAAATCTTAAAATATATAATATAAATTACTTGTGTAGAAAATTTAATGATTGTGATGAAATTAAATGATTTATGTCATATTTTTTTTCCTTTTATGCAATTAAATGATTTATGTCATATTTTAAAATTAAATGACTTGTGTTGAAAATTTATATTTTATGAAATTAAATGATTGTGAATTTGTGATGAAATTTCTAAATTTTAATTCAACTTTAAATAAAAATTATAAACATGTGTTGAAATCGAAAATATAAACATGTACTCCCTCCGTCCACCAATTCAAGGCCTAGGGCAAGTGTAAATTACACTTGCCCTAGGCCTTGAATTGGTGGACGGAGGGAGTAATAGTTTTTATGTCATATTTTTAAATTAAATGACTTGTGTTGAAAATGTATATTTTATGAAATTAAATGATTTGTGATGAAATTTCCAAATTTTAAGTCAACTTACAATATAAATATATAGATGGATTGATTGACTCGCGGCTAGGTGACTTCTCCTCTCCTTCTTGTTCCGTGATGTGCTACTTGACTTTCTTTATTCTTCCTCACCCGGTAAAACGCCATCTTTTAATATAATAAGGCAATTGCCTACGTTCGAGCTAGTCGACTCCTTACTTCACTTCTTCGCAACTAAGGAAAATCCCTTAGGGCTTAGGGTTAGGGAAAGACTGATTGGGTAGTAATGGCACTCAATAGCTCTAACAGAACATTGGATTCATTTCCCTAGTCATAGAATAGACGACTAGTTTTTCTTCTAGGCTGGATCTAAACGCCGCGTATCCTTATTTCAATCTCTCGGCCCTCTTACCCTTTTGTTTTGAGAAAGTTTAGCTTTACTTTACATTGAGAAGCAGGATACCTGAATATAAACATGTGTTGAAATCCAAAATATAAACATGTAATATCTTTTATGTCATATTTTTAAATTAAATGACTTGTTGAAAATTTATATTTTATAAACATGACAATTAATATATTTTTTACATAATATTTTGTTATGTCATCTTAATTCTTTAGTAATGTCATCTTAATTCTTTAGTAATGCTTGTGCTTTTTTTATTATTATTATTAAATGACTTGTGTTGAAAATTGAAATACAATAAAAGTACAATAATTCTAACACATTGAGTCATTGACAATCAAAATAATGCATAAAACTTGAATTTATTCTATGTATACAAAAAATATTATAAGGATACAAATTACAATCTTCAAAATTGAATAAGTAAACAAACTAACACTAACTAAATAACTAATTCATTACAAGTTTACAATAAATTCCGAAAGAGAGTTGTCTAACAGGGGGGAAAAAAATTAAAAAAATTAAAAAAATTAAGGGCTTGAGCTCAATTTTAATAGAAATATTAAAATTGAGTGGCCTACGTATCTTCATTGAATAATGAAGAATCAAAGCCCACGTAGTTCTTTTACCTTAACTTACCTAATCGTAGTCCTCGCCGGGCTCGGATCGTTCGGACTCGGTGAATTCATCGTTTGGGCTCTCGTCGGCTTGATCCCATTCATTCTCTTGTTGGCGCAACTCGGCTTTGGACCAATCATCAAGCAACATGGTGGCCTCCATGTTTCGAGGATCCATGGTGCTTCTTCTTTCGTCCAAGACAAGCCCACCAACGCTAAATGCTTGCTCGATGGAGACCGTGGAGGCCGGGACCGCGAATAACTCCTTGGCCATGGTGGCGAGTATGGGATATTCCCTCTCGTGCGTGGACCACCATCTCAAGACGTCAAATTGTATACCACCTACAGGCTTGAAAGCAAATGTACTAGACAAATATATATCTAGCTCGTTAGTAGTATAGCTCCTTTGTGTATTCATAAATGAATAAGCGGCTTGAGCCCATTCGTTTTGATCAAAAGTGCTTCCTAAGGTGGAGGAGCCATATTGACCTTGTGAACTAGAAGTGCCACTTGAAGAGTATGAGGGGTTTGCAAGCATATATTTTTGTTCGTAGTCATTAAACAGAATTCTAAGTGTGTTATCTATTCTATGTTTAATATCATCTAAGTTGGGAAGGTACCATTCTAGCATTTCATTGTTTCCTAATCTTGACTCATAGATTTCTCTAAAGGTACCATAATAAATTTCTAATAAACGATAAACACCACCAATTTTCATTGAAGGATCTAAAATCTTAGCAATTAAAAAAACATCGGGAATTTCAAGAAAATATTTAAGCCACTTAATGATCATTTGATATGATACATCCTTCAAATCATTTTTTTATAACAATCATTTAAAGCAATACCAATAAACATGCAATGTTCTAAAACTTTAATACTCGTACAATAATAAACACCGGATAAATCCGTGGTAGCATTTTGAAAAACCTTTAAAAGTTGAAATAAACTACCACATTGTTTCCAATAAGAGGGCAATAAAAGCAAGTTAGCCTCGGGAGTTGCTCTAAAAAAATCACATAAATGCTCAACATGTTTCATGGTAGATGCAAGCATGCCAAATGTTGAATTCCAACGTGTAGAAATATCTTTAACAAAATTTGTATATCGAATTTTTTTGTGACGACAATATTTTTGCCATTTTTTGCCAATAGCGGCTTTTCTATGCAACATATTAACGGCTTGTCTAATGGGATCAACAGCATTATTAATAAGAGTATAAGTAAGAGTATAAGCATCTTGTACACTTCTATTTAAAATATGACAAATACAACGAGCATAAAAATACCTACCTTCAAAAGAGGGTGCGCACGCGGCAGCTAACTCGGGAATGGAGGCGGTGTTGGCGGATGCATTATCAAATCCAACCGAAAATATCTTGTTTAAAATGCGATACTCATTTAACACAGAAACAATCAATTGAGCAATATTAATAGCATTATGTGTTTCATTGAAATCTCTAAATGCAATTAAACGTTTTTGAATTAACCAACATTCGTCAACCCAATGACAAGTAATACCCATATAAGAATATCTTTGGAAAGAATCACTCCATATGTCGGAACATATAGAAAAATTTTGCTTTAAATTCTTAAAATGTTTTCGTAAATCACGTTTTCTTTCTTCGGCTTGTCGCCTAATATTTTTGCACATAGAAGTTCGACCAATTTTTTTGGCGGCCGGATTATAAGCATTTTTCATAGTATGTTCAAAAGTAAATTTATCGGCATGCATAAAAGGCAAATTCTCCATTGAAACATAACGAGCCATGTAATCTCGAGCATTTTGTTGGTCATATTTCCATAAAACATTACCTTGTTCATTACCTTGTCGTTCGAAAGCTTCGGGATGTAGTTGAGTTTGAGTTGTATGGATTCCAAACTCGACAGTGTGTTGCGCTGCCATGTGCCTTATGAGGGTGCCATAACCCCCTCCCGATTTCCATTGATAAGTAGCGTTGCAATAGTTGCAATAGGCAATGAACCTCTCGGGAGCATTTGGAGCATCATTTGGATGTGGTGGAGCGGGTTCCTTCCTAAAATGTTTTATGAAAATGTTAGAAGAAAGTGCTTTACTCTTACCCTTACCCTTACCTCTAGTGGGAGGGATTTCCTCCTCAACGTTGTGACGTGCTTGCTCGGCTTCCTCCTCCGCCTCTTGTTGTCGAACTCTACGTGCATATTCTTCATCCTCCGCTTCTTGAAGTTGTCTAGCATATGCTTCATCGGCAGCCTCCCGGCGTGCGCCGAATGGTCCTCGTTCAACTGGAATTTTCACCCTTCTCCTAGAGGATGATGATGGTACTTGAACATTTTGAGTAAACTCGGGAGAAGTGGGAGTGCTATCAATATCTTCTTCGTGGTCGACATTGATAGACTTGCCACGGTTACCACGACCATGAGACATGATAATAAATAAACAAGTAGAGAAGAGAATATAGATAATAGAGGTTAGAGAATAATAAGCAAGAACAATAAAGTAAATGAGCAAGTGAGTGTAGTGATAGTGTAATTGAAATATATAATATAGTATAGTATAGTATAGTATTTAGTACTTAATAGTAGTACTAGTAGTAATATAATGTAAAGCAAGAACAATAAATTAAAGGAGCAAGTGAGTGTAGTGATAGTGTAATTGAAATATATAGTATAGTATTTAGTACTTAATAGTAGTACTAGTAATAATATAATGTAAAGCAAGAACAATAAATTAAAGGAGCAAGTGAGTGTAGTGATAGTGTAATTGAAATATATAGTATAGTATAGTATTTAGTACTTAATAGTAGTACTAGTAGTAATATAATGTAAAGCAAGAACAATAAAGTAAAGCAATTGAATAAGCAAGAGAATAGCTAAAGAATTATAGAGCAAGAGCAATAGCACATAAAGAATGGAGGAGAATTAGAAGTGGAAGAGAGGAGAGTGTAGAATTGTTAATACAATGGAGTGATTTTGAAGGTGGAAGAAGGGGGGTATTTATAGATAAAATTGGGTGGGGGAAAATGTGAATTAGATAAAATTGTGTGGGGAAAAGTATAATTATAATGTTGAAAATTTGAAAAAATAAAACAAAACATTTGAATTTGAAATTGAGAGAGAGAGATGGTGGCAGGCCGGTCAAGACTCAAGGCCTAGCCTAGGCGCCTAGCCCACCACTCACGCTGCCCCCCCAGCTGCTGCCTGCAGGCGCCAGCCTGCTGCCCCCCCTGCGCCCCTGCTTTCCTCGGCCCCCGCGCCGGAACTGGCGGTTCCGGGCCGAACCGGCGGGCCGGACCGGCGGTTCAGGGTTGGGGAAATGTGAACCTTAATCGGCCCGGATAACTGGCGGTTCGGCCCTGAACCGGCCCGTCGGTCAACGGTCCGGGCCGGAACCGTTGACCGGCGGGCCGGTTCAGGGTCGAACCGCCGGTTCCGGGCGGCCCTTGGCAGCACTAGATTAATCGTTGTATGGTGAATTAAGATATCCGAGAAACAAAGAACTACAACAATATACACACACGCACTTACTATATGTTCTAATCTTTTACATGTACAATCAGTTTTTTTTAGAAATGAACGGAAAGAACAGTTTTTAAAGAAAAAGCCTGATCTATGCTATTGTGAATCTCGAACTGAAATTTGGTGGTTTTTTTCTCTATGTGTGTGTGTGCTGTCCAAAATGAGAGAGGAAGAGCGGAGCAGCCGGCGGCTGCTCAGGGGCCTGCGACGGCGGCGGCGGCAGGGCCGCCTTGCCTTTTTTTTGCCTGAAACCAGAGAGAAGGGGAGAAAGACATAGTAATTAGGGTTATTATAAAAGAAAAAGGGGAAAATGAAAGGGAGAGAAATAGAGACAGAGAGATCGGCGGCGGTAGTGGCCTAATGGTTGCTGTTGTTCGTCAGTGAAGCAGAGGCGGTAAAGAAGCTTACGGTGTTGTGTGTGCTTGGTTGCTAGGAGAGCAGCGCTGGGAGAACGAGGGGCAGAGCATAGGACGAGGGGCAGAGCAAAGGGCGAGAGGAGCAGAGCAGAGGAGAGAGGAGCAGAGCTAAGGGCGAGAGGAGCATAGCAGAGAGCGAGAGGGGCAGAGCAGAGGGCGAGAGGGACAGAGCATAGCTGGGATAGCAGAGCAGAGGACGAGAGGGGCAGAGCAGAGCGGGAGGGACAGAGCAGAGCAGAGGAGAGTATAGCAGAGCAGAGCTGTGAGAGTAGAGGAGAGTAGAGCAGAGAAAGGGGGGATGGGTTTTGGGCTTACGTGTTGGGCCTTTTTTCTTTTAAAACAATTGGGCTTTACTCATTGGGTTTGTGCATATTTTAAGTAAACACTTATTATATGCTTAAGTATGAAATGAGTCATGCATTGCATCATGATTTAATTGGTTATTTATAATTCCAATTACAAAAGAAAGTCGAGTAAGAATATTGTTGGTGTTCTTAACTCAAGAGAATTGTTTTCAATTATTTATCCATTAAGTTTTGAAAAACCCGGCTAAGTGAATTATAGGATGTTAAACACTTTACCATGGTTTAAGATTAGATTCAGGAGACCTATTAAGATTATAGACTTCTTGTACGCTTTTTGGATCGTGAGGACTAGGACTGCTATTCCGGTTCAAAGATAAGATAAACGACAGGCTTTGCCTAATCAGGTGGGCTTATTTTTCAAATGTATGCTTGAGTTATTAAGCTCTAAATGTTTCATGATTTGAAAACTGTTTATCCAATAAATATTTTTGTGCGCTCTGTTATGTTTGAGGCTCGCAATTCATGGATCGATCGAGATTCTCTTATGACCTAACACGTTGTTTGAGAATTGTGTACACTTGTTAGTTGTTTCGGTGGGTTGATCTCCATCGGGCACTAATTCATGTAAGAGGCGTTATAAGGGTGCTTGGCTGGATGTGTTCCGGAGCATGTATCATGTAAGGCCTGCCTGGGTAGCATCCCGAGGTCAATTTAACTTGTCTGAGTTACGTCCTCAGGGCAAGTATTATGGGAGAAAGCGATACGTCGGTGGCTAAAAGGTCTGGTATCACAGCGAATAACTAAACAGAGTGTGACAATGGCGCGCTAATAAAATGAAATGTTTTAACATGCTTAGAAGTTCTTTTACTTTAAAACCTTCTAAGTTATGTCATGAATGATTGGATAAACTGCTCTTACGAATTGTGAAATGTTTTAAAAGTTGCAGCCCACTAAGTACATTAGTACTTAGCCCAAATATTTTCAAATGTTTTTCAGGTTGATGGCTGGTGCTGACGTGGAGAGCTGAGGCTAGAGTTCAACTCCGTGGTTTGACTTCCGCCGTAGTATTAACCTTTAATTGTCTTTCATTTCCTTAACTTAAGACCTTTATGTTATGACCCTATTCGATATCTTTTGTTGAGCCTAGATTTTCGACTCTCAAGTATTTTGATTGATGAATGTTGGTTATCTGAAGCATGAAACTAAACTTGCGATCCTGAAGTTGTTGTGTTTGTTGATTGATTTGTATCAATTGGATATTTATCTTTCTTCATCCAAAGGGGCGATGCCCGATTGTTATCCCTTTTATTCGGATTTCTCAAGGTTTTTCCCTTGTTCAATTTAATGATGAGTCGTTCCCCAGTTATAGTTATTGTTTCAAGAATTGGGGTGTGACAGCCCCTCTCCGATTTCAGGTGACGATGGTGACTCCTCGCCGCCACCGTGCCCTAACCACCAGTCCCAGACCTCAATTCTCTCTTCTCCATCTATCCTTGACAACGGCGAAGCGCCGGTGCCCCCCCCCAAGTCCTACGGCAGTCGCAGCGAGCGAGCTGCGATTCCTCTCTCTCTCCGCCCTTGGCCGAGCAGCAACGGCTAGTCACCGTCGTGCCCAGCCTCCCTCCAAAATCTCGATTGATTCCCGGCTCTCTTTCTCTATGTGAGAACAGAGCACCACAGACAACCCTCAATTTTCGGCAACCGCAACGAAGCCACGGCCGTGGCCATTCCCGACTCGACACAGCAAGCAAAAACAAGCTTAAAACTCATTTCATTTGTTTCTTCGGTCGTTTCTTATTCAAACATGTATGCAGATTCTGTGTATTAAACACTCATAGCGACTAGTTGCTTATTAATCACATAAATATGTATTTGTACTAGAGTCGATTTAAGGAGGAGTTCAAAAGAAAACCTTGTGATGTTTTGTAGGGATGAAAATCTTTAAGTTGGCTTCTTCTTGAGGATAGATTCTATGTGAGCTGAGTCGTTGGAAATTTTTGGGGAAGAGCTCTGCACTTAGTTTCTTTCTGTGAAGATAATTTGTGTGATGTGGGAGCCGGCCTTTGGTTGATGAAGTAGGGAGATGTTGAAGGTGTTAGGTGTGTCTGCCTAGAGTTGCTGCTCTTTAAGGAGTAGGTGTAGCTGTTGATGGGGTTGTTGACTAAAGTGAAATGAGGGAGATGATTTTGACAATTTAAATTCTTTAAGATTGAATTATCGGAACTGTAATAATTCTTCAAGGTCTGTTGAATAAATAGTTCGTGAATATGCTCAATGCTCAATTTAAATAACTATGCAATGCATAAGAATTTAAATAAATAGATTTTACAACACCTTTGTAAATTATTTTGTTGGAATTAAAAATAAATCGTTTCATTTCTCCGGCATAAATCATCATAATCTAAGTTCAAAATAATTCTAAATTTAATAGAAATGGGCGGGGTATTACATATTCGCAGCCCTCCCCCTTCCCCCCTATTTTACTCACTATAGCCGAACTAATTGTTAAAAGACTGTGACTTGCTTTCAAAAAGAGAACTATATGTTACATAATTTGAAATTGAGGACTATAACTTTCATTTTTTTACATTTACACTCCTGTTTCAAGCCTAAAATGAATTATTTGAGCTTCTATTGACAACTAATGCTCGTTGCTAATGTGGCCGTGCCATGTCACCTTTTAAGCTATTTTTTCCTTTTTTGTATTATCGATTTTTTAGCACATTTTAGCCTAAAATAAAAGCTTAATCAAAATTTATTCATTTTCAGTTAGAATTGTTTAATTAGAATTGATTTATTAATTTAACTAAAATATAAATACATAAATAAATAAATAAATAAGAAGGGGACATGCACTATATTGAAATAAGAATATTATTTCTTTGACTTGTTGACATAGGAATATTATTTGAATAAATTTCTTTGTATTACTGTCGAGACAATTTAACATAATTGAATAATTGATATGTTAAATAATTAAATTAAAAAATATTTTTTAAAAAGGCGTAATTTCAAAAGAAAGGAAAAAATACATTACAGTGGTGCTCCTTTCGAAATTAGTCTTCCCTTTATATGTATTACTAGCATTTGTATCCCGCGCAATGCACGGTAAAATATTTTTTTTTTTTGTATTTATACAAAATTAATACTAATTCAATTATTATACTTATAAATATAATAAAAAATAATTTTAATTAAATATATTTGAATTGAATATTAAAAAATAAAAAAGAATTCACTATTATACAATTTGATATTATGAAAAACAAAAACAAAAAAATAAGTTAAAAAAATTAAAATAAAATACTAATTAAAATAATTAAAAATATAACTATTCAAAAAAGATGAGAGAGAAATTTATAAAACTTTAATATTTAAACAAATTTAATTTTTACATTTTAAATCAAATATTTTCATAAAATATATCATATTAAAGCTTTTATCGTGATCTTTCATTTGATATGTATATTAAATATTTTTATAATTAATCGAATTTCATAATTTTGAAAAGAAATGTAACAACAAATTTGAAGTTAAAGAAAATAAAATAAAGAAGAAAAATATATAATTTAAACTTAAATCTTCAATTTTATTATAACTACAGAATTGTCACTCGATTTTGAAATTAATTTGAAATTGATTTTAAATTGAAAACTCTTTTTTTAATATAGTATAGATATTGTTTAGCTATTAGAGATAATTTAGAGGGTGTTTGGGTGAGAGCTTATAAGCTCTTTAAAACAACTTATAAGCTGGTTAGGAACTTATAGCTCCATCAAAGTATTTGACAAAATAAGCTCTTATAAACCGTAAAAATAAGCTCTAAGAGCTTATAAGCTTCTCAAAAAATAAGTTCATTTGCCCGTACTTATTTTCTCATTATCTTATAAGTAACACTCATTTTACAAAAATAACTCAACTATTATTTTTATTTTCATCAAATATCATTCTAATTTCATTTTTATTCGATTTTCTCTCTGAACACAATTTCTCTCACTAACTAAAAATTCTCTTACTAGGTTATAAGCTCAATTACCCAAACACTTTGACAAATTATAAGATCTTAAAAAACTACTCCCTCTGTCCCACTAAAAGTGGCCTCTATTCCATTTTGGATCGTCCCACTATAAATCGCCTATTTCCACAAATGGCAAAGTTTAACCCTTTAAAAAGATGTGGTCCCTACCAATTTTAACACATTTACACCTCCTTAATTTCCGTGCCGAAAAGTTTTGAGCCACTTATAGTGGGACGGAGGAAGTATATCTTATAAGCTTTAAGAGTTTATAAACTCTTTAAAATAAGCTTAACCAAACACCCTCTTAATCATGAGTAGCAGTTGAAGCAAGTCCTGAAGAATATGCTTCTAGCTCTTCGAACCCCACGTTTTTAATAGGTAAGATTAAACATATATTACTTCGTTGCAATACACAAACTACAGTCATTACAACAATAGTCACAATCAGGTATCTCTCCCAATACAGCTACCATTCTATCATAATGCCATTCAATTCGGAATAAATCAATAAAACAAAAAAATGGGACAAATAGGAACAAGGCAACCAAGCTACTAACACAACCGAAATTATAAAATTCAGATATATTCATTGGAAAATAGAAAAAGGCATACCGAGATAAAGGAAACTCTAATCATGGCTAAGATATAACTTTTCTGGTAAGTTCAGCAATTTCCTTCACCAGTTCTGTCGTCCGGCCCAGCAAGCGTTATCTGTTCGAATAAGCATCACGTATTATAATGTTCGTTTTCACAGATGAATTTCCAAACAAAATGCATCATGTTGGAGAAAAAAGTGACTTAAATGTACATACAAACTCTGCTTCTCCTTTCAAGATTATGATACTTACATTGCAATCAAATGCAAATCTTCTTGCCAGCATGATGGCTGCGTTTCTTTCTCGTTCTGATTCAAATGCTAAGATGAAGGACAATCCCGCCTTCACTTGCCAATATACCGATTGAGCTGCAGCATTCCCACCACCTCTAATTCCACAAAGCTGAGGTACATAAAATGGGTTTGTAATTCAGTGACTGGTCTGATACCTCAGCCAAATATTCTTTTTGGGGTTAATCATAGTTTGTCCCCAAGTTCCAAAAAATGTCCCCAATTTATGTTTTCACCTAAAAAACCTCGACTTTGAAAGTCACCTTGCTAGAATCTGCAATATTCAACATAAAATTGCAGAAAAAACCATAAAACCCTAAGAATCCAACAAAGAATCCGGGGAGGTGATTCATCAGTCATCATTTTGTTCCCGGATCCTAATCAAACTTTTTTCAAAGTTGAGGACATTTTTTGAAAAACACTGAAAGTTCGAGACACAAACTATGACTAACCCATAATTTTCTTTTTGCTCAACTCGAACAACTACCTGCATTGAATTGGAATAGTACTCTTTAGCTATCGTTGTTTGCCCTTTGCTGAGTTTTACTCTCATCTTTCCTATATGTAGCGCATGGATCGACTGTGAAGGATGATCTTCTCCATTCATCTGGATAAGTAGAGCCTGCAAAAGGTGTTTCTTTTATCACGATTTGGGAAACATGTAGTGAAAGGAGAGACACGAGAAGTAGTAGGTCAGGGAAACATCTTAGCAACAATATACCATTATATTATATATTAGTTACAGTCTGTATATGGCAATAACCTGAAGCAAGTTGAAAACCGTAAATATGCATGAGTGGAGGTAATATGTAAAAATAGCCACTAAGATAAAAAAAATATAAATATATATTATATTTTTTTAAAAATAGCCATTTTTTGTGTTAAAGTACTTATTTGCTCTGCTTTTTGTGAATTCATGAATTACATGACTTCGTGGAATGTAATAAAATTAAGGGTAAAATTGTAAGAGTGGCTATTGCCCTCCTCTTTATGAATCCATGAATTAGATGTTGGATTCAATGAGAAACGTCAAAGTAATCCAACGGATCATTTCAAGAAACGAGAAACTTTCTATCAGGGAAAGTAATGCCATAAATATTAGATGCATCTCCAACAAACACATGCATCTTGAAATCCAAAATTTTGTGCGACAAGAAAAATAAACATACAGTGAATTCAGTGTCATGCCTTCGCACCAATGCTTCTACGTAGTTTCCCAAACCTGCAGCTGTACGAGAAAATTGATTTAGAACACAAAATCAACTATGATTAGAGATATAAAAAGAAAAGAAAAAGGAAAATATTTGAACAGACCTGGATCAATAGGACCAGAAGTTGATACAGTTATAGTCTGATCATCAGTCAAGATATCCGCTTGCAGTACTCGTCCAACATCAAAAGGTTCTGGAGCATATACAGATTTGGTGGCCCCTGGCATAAGTGCATAAGCCAGTACATATAAAACCCATTAAAGCTTTTGAGAGAAATTCAATTTTATGACGGTATCATAAAACTGCTATTTTCTGCACAAATAAGCAAGAGACTCAAAAGACCTCGAATTCAATAAGATACCTACAGCTCATACATGGTGCCAAAGAAGTACGAGTTACTATAGATAAAGGGGTTATTTCAAAATAATAGCACGAACTTCATGGTGACTTTTTGGTCCGAACATAAAAATACTACATTTATAGCTTGTACTTATTTCCATTGTTCAATTAATAGCCCAAGTCACAATTTTCGGGCAACTTAAGAGAGCTCTCATTGGTTTTTCACCATTAAAAAAAGCATATCAGGTTGTTTGTAGGCATATCATTGGTTTTCGTGCCTGTTTCTTGAAGACACGTCAGTTTAAGTTAGCCGGAATTTTTGACTTGGCTATTAAGTGAACAATGGAGATGAGTATAAACTATATTTGCAATATTTTACGACTCGTGCTAAAAGTCACCATGGGATCAAAGCTCGAGCTATAATTTAAGTAACCCAAGGTAATAACCATCTGCGAGCTTGTAAATATCTTTGAATATTCTACGACTCGTATGATTATGGCATTGTGATGCAAATGATTAACTATCCACACACAGATACCTGATATAAGTTCCTTCTTTCCATCATCAGAAGTTGAGCGGAACCACTGAATAGTGCATTCCGAAAGTTCTGGAGCACTATCAGAGCAAGGATATATCCGCAGACAAGAACCCAGTGCCTCAGTACCATCTATATCGTATAAACGGAGCAAGTTTCCGCCGCCCTTCTTGCTTATTGCCAGCTGCAAATATCAATATCAAAGTGCATCTCAGCTAGATTCTACTTTCCAAGAGCAAACAACCAATATCCTCATGTTAATATATGAAAATAGCCATTTTCATATTGTAAAGATATAAATTAGCCATAAAGATTAAAAAATATTAAAATATGGCACTTTTTTAGCTTAAAGTAAGGGGTAAAATAGTAAAAATGGCTATTTTTAGTGGCTAGAATTTATCTTTACTATATTTAAATGGCTGCGTTATTAATCCACTCTATCCTCATTATTGTAGACTTTCCATCATCAATAAAATTCTTTTATCCTAAAACCAATGTCTTAACCTTGGTGCAAATAAACTGCATTCTACAGGTGGAACGAACACATGAACAAGAACTGTTTTGAGGGTCTCAAGCAAGATAAAACACAGAACGGAATATGTTAGCACGCTGTTGTAACGTCTATGCAGTTGAATACTTCTTGTTGTTGCATTCTTGTAGCTTCAAAACTCCCTCTTGCCCTATTCAGTGCAATTAGTAATAATTCGTATCAGTATTCTTGATGCATTGACTATTTCTTCCTGTCAAATTAGTTCTGAAATTCCAGCTCTGCTTCGCAAATATGCACTCAGAGTCCTTGCATGGGTATATGCATGGGATTCCTTCAATCCACAAGAGCATTTTACTTCGTATAACGGATCTGGGCTAAGGGGAAGGGGCCCAACATCTATACTTCTCATTTGCCAAAACAGTTACATCTTGTTGCTAAAAAATCCCATGACACCCATTTCTATAGCCTTTCAACTTTTTATTCTATACCCGATGTGGAATATTACACTCACTCCTGTTAGAAACATAACATCCTCGTGACATTCTTGCCTCTGCAGTACCAGAGTGGCATTGATAGCATCTGTAACATCTCGGTCCCACAAGCATTGGAAGTGAATAACGGACTACACAAGCGATTAACTTGACATCTGTTTTTGCTTTTTCAAAATAATTAACACTAAGTCATCTATATATAACTTTTCAACATTCATTCTACATCCGACCATCAGGCGTTACACTCTGCCTCATCTAATCTGGACCGTAATATCATACATAACAGCAAAAACTTAAATGGACGTCCTAGAAAAATTAATTACGACTTTCATAGAATTTCATTAAATGGCCACGCATTTCCTTTCTCGAGTTATAGTGCGAGTTATTGGGATGGCCTTCCAGCTTACTTTCACAGTATTCTTAGCTTAGTTACTGTATGTATTGTTTGACAACTCAAACAGAGAAGAGAGAAATTGCACATAGTAAATTAACAAGCCCGTAGTAAGCAAAACATGTGATAATGATTTGCTCGATTTGAAGGGATGGAACAGGGATGAATTTTTTTGGAATTGATGCAGAATAAGAGAAACCTCTTTCTGGAGCTTCAGTGAATGCTTCGACTTTTCCACAAGCTGATTCCTTAATGCACGCAGCTCATGTTCCATGTCCATGACCTGTAAAACGAATTTTCTTATCACTAGCAAGATGGTATGTGCAAAGCACGTAAAAGTATTGGATTCAATAATAAATATGTACGTAAATCTTAGTGCAAGTTTGAATAATTTAGATGCAAAATGCCTCTTATATCAATTATATAAAATCTATATATAAATATATATATATATACACACACACATTAAATTACAAAATTATCCTTGAAGACTAAAATAAATAAGGATATTATAGGCATAAATCATCAATATTTGCAAGAATACACACTTTATAATAGTAATAATAGATAAATATATTATATGATATTACACTATTGCCCTTAAATAAAAAAATATAACAGGGATATAATGCGAAAACCAAATTTTGTACAACAAGGCTCTTTTATATCAGGTATAGATAAAATTGGAATGTCAAATTAGGTATAGTAAAATCAGAAAACAAAAGATGGCTCTGTGTTACGAACGGGGTTTTGGAATATCAAAGGGTTAAAATCCAACTACTTTAGATGAACGAATGATGTAAACAAAAGTAGGCGAAGTATATTGATACTCCCTCCGTCCCACTAAAAGTGGCTTGTATTCCACTTCGGGCTGTCCCACCATAAGTGGCTTGTTCCATAAATGACAAAATTTAACGCATAAAAAAGTGTAGGCCCTACCACTTTTAACTACTTTACACCTTCTTATTTTACGTGCAATAAAGCAACCCGCCACTTTTAGCGGGACAGAAGGAGTATTTGATAGTAGCATCATAGTTTTCCATTTATCACTCTATACGATCAGTTCATCCGTTCTGCGAAAATACGAAGCATCGTGACTGAATAGCATATTGCATGCAGATGTACTTACCCTACTAGGCTGATGCAGCATTTTGATCCGTCTAGCCTCTTGAACATCCTTCATCAACTCATCCAAGTCCTGATTCCAAAAACAGAACACCACGTCACATGAAATTTATAAATTATGCATTGAATTTCAATCCTTATTTCAGGTTTTTACGAGTCAACAAGCAAGACAATACAATCAACATGACGAGAAGATTCCTACACATGAAACCGTTACAGAAGTATACTTTCCTTAAACTTGACGGCTTAAAGAACAACCTAGGAGTGAAAACATTTTGTTTTACAACAGAAAAAATATCGCCACGTTGAAATGTTAATGTAAATGAAATAGGAAGAAATTTCAATCAGACCTGCTTTCCTGCAGCTCTAGACATCTGTTCATGTTCCTGAAGAGCTTCTTCCACTCTCTGAACTGCGGCTTTAGCATTCTCAATTTCCGCCTTTGCGAAAGCTCGTTCTTCATCGACGAGCTTCTTAGCCTCTTCAGAAGCCTGCAACAGAAGGTAGATCATAAAGAGATAATGAGAAAAACTTGTACAAGAAGCCTTAACCAATATCATAACATTAACAATGTGCAACAACGAGTCTTGTATAATTATGAAATCATTGACACAGATGAAAGCATCATCCAATACCCTTTTGATAATTTTGAGATAGAAAACAAATTTTAACTTCAGCCCTTTATAATCATCCTGTTACTCTCTGACAAATTGAGAAGAAAGACTTACAGAAAAGAGAGCAGTAAGGAAATATTACTTTCATCGGGGATGCGAGGAAATAGTTAATTATGTAACAAGAAAATACAGTAGAAGTGCTCGTATAAATGTAAAGTTGAAGTTGAAGAAGATGATTTCTTCTAGTTAGTTAACCATATTCGATAGTTTTACCTGCTTTAGAAAAGTCGCAAGCTTTTTCACTTCAGCCTTCTCTTGAATAAGCTCTCCTTCCCTCTGAGTTAACTGAACTGCTAGGGATTCGACCTGCAAATAACGAAAGAGAACAGATGGGGAAAAGTGAGACACTAAGTAAGCAGATAGAAAAGAGAAAAATTATTTGTAATCTCAACAGTCAACTTATTGATGTATCAAAGACAAATTTCAGCCTCGAGAACAACCTCAGTACAACCACCTATAGGAACAAACTTCAATATAAAGCGAACACTACACATGTTGGATACTTGTTCATGAAAACTAATTGATTGGTTGAGCACAAGGCAGAATAATAGTGCAGTTTTATGCATAAATCGGGAAGAAAAAAAAAACATCTTCCAAACAATTGGATAATCTTTCAAAAGATATAAATTTGTGTACATATTGGGGATGCAAACCATGATGCAGATTGAGATGAATAAGCTCTATTGATACAAGCAAGTTTTAGAGACATGGATAGAAAAGGAGATTGAGATAACTAACGATAGCTATAGCTTCTGCCACATCATCATTGTTCTTGCCACCAACTCGGCCTCTCAGAGCTTCGAGTGAATCCCTGAGTTTCTTCAGAATCACATGCTTCTCCAACGAAGCTGCCTCTTTAAGTCTTGCCTACAGCCATATTACAATAAATGACATCTAAATACTTGTGAAGAACAACACTTAGAAACCCGAGCTCACAATAAAGTGGTTTCACATCTTCAAAATCAATTCAATATTGATGAGTAGATGAACATGTCAGTATTTTACTGAAAGATACTTAATGAAAAGAATAAATCTCAAAGTAACTTTGAAGGTCTCAATCTGCCTAAATTAGTCCACTTGTAGAAAAGCCTAAGTTAACAATAGAGACCTGATCAGATAGCTTTGCAGCAGCTGCCAGACCCTTCTCGAATTTGCTAGCAAGATCACGTACAGAGAGGCGCTGCTGCTGCTCCAGAAACAATGCATTCTCTCGAGCAACCAAGTCTTTGGTAGACAGCGTGTTTAAATCCTCTTTAACCTCGACAATCTGATTGTTCACTCCAATTCTATATCGTGGGAAACGACTAGAGGCAAAAACCACATCTGCTGACACTGGTGAGACAGCATCCTTTTGCACCGTGTAACTAAATCCTCGGGCAAACCTCGTCATATTGAAATCTTTCCTAAACATTGGCCAGAGTAACTTTTCGTTAGCATCATCAACTTCATTCGGGTAAGGCTATTCCCGAAAGTTCCCAGAGAAAACAGTAACAAGCAGTTCTCAACAAAATTTTCCTAGTGCCTTTAGTTGTTGAAATCATCATTTGATCCCAAAACACAAAATCAACGACCAATTTTTACATTATGACTATCATAAGGAATAAAAGCTGAGAAATGTTACATTGGTATAATGCTATAAAAACAATCTTTTTGTACCCCTAATCATCTTGATTTGCTCAACTTCTTGCTTACCAAATACAGTATAAGAAATGTGAAAAATCACCAGTAAAAACAAAGAAGAATCAACCACCACCAAAACTGTAACTAATTCTTGTTGTTTAACAGCAACTTTTTCTACCTAAGGCCTAAGCCCCCACCAGATTTACTGAACCCTAAACCAAGCAAATTTCCAAATTATTTGGCAGTAAATGTAATACTTCTTGTCCAAATAAAAATGGAAAAGAAATTAAGAAAAAGGAAAAAAGTAGCATCAACAATTCAGCATAACACCAAAAGATAGGATTTTTAATCTTTGCACTATTGCATTGAATACATTTTTGACTAACATAAAAAAGAAAATATAATGATCAAAACCACCAAATGGAACCAACATTTCCAAGAAAAGAACAGCATAAACATCAAATATATGTCAGCCCAGCAAATCTTTTGTGAATTAATCAAATAAATGCAAAATATATATATATATATATATATATATAAAAAGGCAGAAACCAATATTCGAAGAGAAACAGCATAAAACCAAACTAACCCACAATTAATACTCGCAGATCATGCAATGTAAGCAAAGTGGCGCTACCTCTAACTCTGAAGTAAACAATGGATCAGTAGCAACAATGTTTGAATGTAAGGGATTGAGTATACATGTGAATGGGGAGAGAGAGAGAGAGAGATGGTAAAGGCGAAATATGGGAAGTCTGTCTGCTTTTAAAAAGCCAATGAAAGGAAATGAAATGGGGTGTGTCTCCTTCTCCCCAAATTGCAAATCAACTATTTACAGTATGGATTACGCCAGCACTGTGTCTCCATTTTGTGTATTTGGACTAAAAAAGAATTTCTTCGACTCTTCACCACCATTACAATCACAAATACACGTGTAGTAACACGGTTTTTCGATTCTCTCGGACAATTAAAGAGATAATGGATAAAAAAGGTGGAGAGACCATTCAAATTTTTTAAAAAAAATGAAATTTTACTATTTATTTTTTTATAATAAATTTATAAAAGAAATGCATTCTAAAATATTCAATGAATGAAAGTGTGAATATCTAAAATTGTAGTCTATCCGTCCAATTAAAATATGTTTAATTCTTTTAAATACGAAGATTAAAAAAAATTATTTTTAAATAAGAAAATATGTTATTCACATCAATAAAGTATTTTAAATATATTATTTTCACATAAAATAGGGAACGTGCCTATTCTAATAGGACATTCTAAAATAGAAAGCAAGTACATATTCTAGTGGAACGAAACGAGTAAAACTTAAAGAATAACATTGTAAAATCTTAATTTATATAAACTAATCATTGATTAGATACTAAATATATTATATTTATTACGATAAATTTACAATTAATAAATACTAAAATGTATAATGGTGAAAGTGTGATCGTCAATTAGATATTGGATATATTATTTTGTAATATTTTATATTTTATTCTCATTTGCACGGTATGTTACACCAATAATACATGTCGAATTTGAATTAATAATCTCTTACAGAAATGATACACTTCTTTCGCAAAATGTGTATTAATCTACCAATAATATAGGAATTTAAAAAAGGTAAAATATTATTTGTAACAACTGAATTCAGTTAGCATGTCAATTTCGCTTATTATAAACAGTAGAAATCTCAAATCATATATTCTTTCATTCGGTTTAATTTAGCCTTTTTTTTTTTTAGACACGCTTATTTAAAAGAAAATATGTATTATATAAAGGTTATGATTCAGTTGTTTAAGACTTATTTATAAGAGTAAAATTTTGGAATAGCCAAAATGGATCATAAAACACAAATTATGGTCACTCATTGAAAAAACATAAATTTTGGCCATTTTTATAGCTTTGGGACGTTTTTGCCCTTAATTGGGCGGACTGGGTAGGGTCAGGAGCGCGGGTCGCGTGCCGGGTAGGATCAGGCACGCGGGTCGGGTTAGGCACTTATGGCACTAATATAGTGCCATAAGTGCCAACGAATTTTTTTTTTACTCCCCCTGCCCTGTCTACCCCCCAGACCCCCGACCCCACCCACCCCCAAGCCAAAAGGAACTTTTTAAACACTTCCCCTAGGGTTTAGATTATCCATTTAGGGTTTAGATTATCCATTTAGGGTTTAAATGTTCCATTTAAGGTTTAGATGATGCTGTTGTTTCTATATTTGTTCTGCATGTTTGGCACTTATGGCACTAATAGTGCCATAAGTGCTAAAAAGACCATTTTACTTTATTTTATTTTGGATTTTCGTTGGCACTTATGGCACTATTAGTGCCATAAAATAAAATAACAAAAGTAAAATTGGCACTTATGGCACTAATAGTGCCATAAGTGCCTAACCCGACCCGCGTGCCTGATCCTACCCGGCACGCGACCCGCGCTCCTGACCCTACCCAGTCCGCCCAATTAGGGGTATATTAGGCATATTGCCTAATTAATGGCCATAATTTGTGTTTTTTCAATTAGTGGCCAAATATTGTGTTTGCATATCCAATATGGCCATTTGACACCATTGTTTCTATTTATAATAGGATCAAGGTGCAAATGCACCTATAAGGTAGAGATCCCTAAAGCGTATACCCATCATATTCGATATTGGATCAAATAAGCCTACGAAGTCCAAAATTTTAAGTAATTAAACCCACGTAACAGACGGGCGTCTTCCGCCCGTTAGTTCTTTATATATATCACTTCTCGAAAATCCTCGATGGCCGCCGCGGCGTGAAGGGTTGTATACTGAAAGTAAGACTTTATGCTTGTATACATTGATTCCTTAGTTCACTATGATTTTTCTATCTGAAATATTGTTATTTGCATAATCCTATTATAGTCCAATTTATCTCATACTATAGATTATATAGTGTGTTGTAGATCACAGAAGATCATATAATTGGAAAAGGTTGAGATATAAATTGAGTCCACAATCGAGGAAACTATGGAGGAGTTGCTGGTTTAGATTGTAGCATAAATGGATAAATAGTTTGCCTTGGCTATTTATTTATGCTAGTACCTTCGTGCATTGAACATGATCACAGTGAGATGAATTCTTATATTCTGACTAATTAAGAATCAAGATTTCGGTGACTTAAATAGTTTTAACCTTAATTAAATTAATCGGTGTGAATAATTAATTGACTATTTCTTTGATTTATCATGGGGTGGGAATTCTATTGAAGCTCAATATACTCGATACTTTGGGTGATAACAATTATTATTTGACATGCGATTATATTGCAATAAGGATCTGTGTCCTGCTAATAACAGGATGATAATATCCTCTCGAGGAACTTAATAAATTTATCGTATTAAATCCTGCAGGTGGAATTAGTTCCGATACGATAATAAGTTTAAGTGGTAGCACTCGAGATGTCGTTTATAATTAAACGACTGATTAATTAATTAATTGATCGTCAGAGGAATTAATTAATTAATGGATATTAGATATCTTAAACACAAGGATTAATTAAGTCTAATGCTAGCCCCGACTCACTTAAAGAATAAAGAGGTAATTCAGTATTAATTTTCTAGTGGAATAAATTAATACTTGTGTCTCGATTTTATTCTGGGCTGAATAAGAAAATCGAACACTGGGAGGCCAAACTTTATTCAAGCTAGTAGATCCCCGCTTGGCCCAATTAAGGCTCGAACTCCTTAAGTGGGCTTCCCCTCTATTCTCTAAAGCCTTTGGGCTTAGTCTGGTTTAATTATGTTTATGGGTTTATTATTTAGGTATGATTAATACCTAGTATAAATAATAAGACAGCCCTAAACCTAATTATTATTCATTAACGTGAAATCAGAAAAGAGTAATCTGTGAGAGCAGAAAAGTGAGAAGGAGATGCCAACTTTGAAGAGGGAGAGGACTTGAAGATCGTTGCCACCCAACGTCAAGTCTTGCCGTGGGAACAAGTTGGAAGATCAACACTGAAGTCTCTAATCGCCGGATTTCCAAGTAAGATTCGTTCCCTTGTAATAGGCATGAATGGTTTTTGTATGTATTCGTTTAGTATCCGGAATTGGTCACGGGCACGTGAATCATATATCAAAATATGGTTCATTCACGGCGCGCCGCAATAATTTTTATCGGAGTGCTACGTCCACTGAGCCTCCGCCTTCCGATTGGCCGGCAAATAGCGGAGGCCATCGCTGACTACAACAGAGCCCTAGCGCTGGATACATCATGCATCGACGAGCTCGCCATTAGAGTGACATTGTTCGAATTGATAAGGTTCTTGCCGGATAGCCTCCATGACCTGGGCATTTGAAATTATTGTACCATTCAAGTTTGCATGACAGGAAATTGCCAGGCCCTACTTGGAAGCAGCAGAACGTTCAATACAAAGAAATTTCGGGCAAACTGTGCTCATTGGCGGCGAAAATCCAGCAGCTGAAGCAGCGTTCAATACAAAGAAATTACGCCTTGATTGGATTGATGAGAGGTTGCTCCAAATCGGAATTGGAAAGAGCTCATTTATTGCGAGTTTAAAATTATTTCAGGCCATTATCTTAGGGCGATTTGCAAAAATAGGTCACTATTTTTCGGACTTGCAAAAATAGGCCAATTATTTTAGTTTTTGGTATTTTTAGACCACATATGTACCCAATCAGGTTATTTTGGGGCACTCAAGGAGGACTTTTCTCTCATCCTACTGTAGCAGGAGCCGTGGATCTTGAATTCTTGCCATCTCTCTCCGGTCTGCCGCCACCACCGACGACCGGCGAAGATCAGGCGTTCGGTGCAGCACAGCAGCGTCGGCCTACTGGTCGAAGAGGAGCAGCAGCAGCGCGGCTCTCCGGTGAGAAATCGCAGTCAACGCTGCGCCCCGCCTTCTCCGGTTGCGCGTAGCCACGCTCGCCATCTCTCTCCGGTCTGCCGCTGCCACCAGATCGACGAAGATCAGTCATCCGGTGCAGCAAGCAGCATCAGCAGTGGCGGCTTCCAGGAGTTCGGTGGCCTCAGCAGCGTCCGGCGAAGAGTTCAGCGCGGCTCGTCCGTCCAGACGATGCAGACGATGCAGACGCTGCTCGCCCTCTGATTGAGGCGGGATGCTGGATCCGGCGACCGCAAAAGCTCTGGACGCCGGCTCAGAGAGGGTTGCAGACGCTGCTCGCCCTCGGATCCCGTCGAAGGTATACACGTTCTGGTGGGTGTTGGCTGGTGTTTCTGGTGGCCCGATCTGGTGGCTCCGCCACCCGGCGTTCGCCACCTCCGCCTCCGCCCTGCAGCCATTGGTGAAGGTCCGCTCCCTTCAGGAAAATGGATTTCTTTGCTGAGATCGCTGGCACGCCGTCGAACGACCAACCGATGCCGCCAACGTCGACGAGCAAGTCATCGACGCCAACCATGCAAATCAACCAACAACAGTTGTCGATAATGGTTGATAAGTCAGGGCTGAATCTGCCGAAAGTTTCCAATAATTTCTCTAGTCATAGCCATGGAGAATGTCACGACAAAGAGAAATTTGCTGCTGAATCTCCTAAGGGTGTGGCTGAGGAATCTACGCCGACGACATCCAATACTAGGGTTCCGGATTTGATCAAGGAAAACAATACTAAGAATGCATCGGCGACGGAGCTTCATCGGCCGAGCACCACTTCTTTTGCTTCGCTTCTGAGGAGACCCCGACAAATTGAACGTACGCCGGATGTGCTTGTTCATCGCTTCACTTCGCTGCAACCGGATTTCTCTGGTGAAATACCAACGCTTAGGGTGCCAAAAGAGCATCTGCTGCCCAAGATAAATCAATTTGAGCATGCTTTAATTGGTCGTCTTCTTCTTAGGAAATGAGAGAAGCCGCGTCTTCTCACGGATCTTAAACGTGATCTTCAGGTGGCTTGGAATTTTGACAATGATTGGCAAATCATCCCCATGGGAAAGAGCTTCTACACTATTAAATTTAATACCGCTGAAGACAAGGCGTTAGTTCAGAAAAGCACCTCTTGGGAGTTACCTTTCGGAACCATGCGATTACGCGAATGGGTAAGATTCTTCGATCCCTATAAAGAAATTTCCTCACTTTGTGAAGTTTGGATGCGCATTTATTATTTGCCCTTAGAATTTTGGACTCTGGATGTCATTACGGGTATTGGAAGGGCGATGGGATCTCCTATTAAAGTTGATGGGGCTTCTGCACGTGGTGCTGCTGGACATTATGCTAGAATTTTGTTGGAAATTGATCTCTCGCGTCCTCTTCCGGAGGCTTTGCTGGTTGACGGGGAAGAACGTTCCTTTCACGTCGAATTTGAATTCGAACAACTCCCGGCCTTCTGCTCTAAGTGTAAGATCACTGGACATTCTATTGATAACTGCAATAGAATGAAGAACAATTCCAAGGAGGACAGCAGGAAGGGGAAGGCCAAAGACATGCCGCTGGGTAAAGACAATGAAATAATTAATAAGGGAGCTGCCAAGGATGTTAGGGCACCTAACTGGAAGCCTAAATCTTGGGACCAGAATAGGACTACCCAAGCTCACAGACCGCAGATTATCACTGAAAATCAGTTTGGGGTTTTGGAACAGGTGGCTGTCGAAGAAGAGCAGATTATAAATCAGTTGGGGGTTTTGGAACAGGTTGCTGTTGAAGAAGAGCAGATTCAGACACCGCGGGGAACAAAGAACCACAATCAGTCGTTGGCTTTAATTGATAGGAATATTAATTTTGAGGATGTCAATGGAGATAGATTGACATCGGGTCCGGATATCTTACAGGCGATCACTATGCCGGTTACGGAAGAGAGAGATTGGGGAGACGAGTCTGATGGGCAGTCGGATGTTGGCAATACACTGCCTGAAGCAAATTCACAACAGATCGTTATTTTTGAAAGTTCGGACAATCAGGATAAAAATTGGGAGAAACAGGAAAGGATGATGGAAAGCGCTATCAAAGCTCAGCGGATAGTGGAAACTTTCAGGAATTGTGAGGCGGAGGCGCAAGTGAAAAAAAGGGGGAGACCGCCGAAAGATTTGGCGGCAAAGAAACCGATGATTCGTGGGGAAGATAGTATCAAGAGTCGTCTCCGAAAGTCGGTGGAGCAGCAACCTAACCAGCAACCTAACCAACAGGCTGAAGATTTCATCAAAAATAAACTTTACAAAGCTTGGGAAGCAGGAGATAAACCTCGAGATTTCATTATTACGTCAGGGAGCTCGAAGAATGATAGAGCCCTGAATAATGTGGCGGCCAAGAGTTGGGCAGCTGAAGTGGAATCGGGTGAAAACCCGAACACGAATTCTCAGTCTTTATGATGAATGTCCTCGTATGGAATGTCCGGGGCCTTACGGACGAGTCCAAACGAGTTTTAAAGGAGCATTGCGACTCCTTCTCCCCTGTGATTGTTGGGATTATTGAGCCTAAGACGAATCTCAAGAAGACTTATTCAAGATTTTGGCGTTCTCTGAATCTTATTCCTTGTTTTCAAAATTCAAGACACAACATGAGTTCGAATATTTGGGTTTTTTCTCATCCTTCTGTTACTCATGATGTGATTTTCTCCTCGGAGCAGGTGGTTATCATGAACTGCAGATGGTCGACGTGGAATTTTAAAATCGCGGTGGTGCATGGCGTTAACACGTATGCTGGCAGACGTCGTTTGTGGTTGGATCTTCTGGATCATATTGATGGTAATGTTGTCTTTATTGGCGATTTTAATGCGGTGAAAGGCGCCCATGAAAGAAGTAGTGACTGTATGCCTAACTCTACTTCTTGTGCGGAGTTCTGTGATTTCATTGAAGCCTCCGGTTTCATTGAGGCGCCTACGGTTGGTCTGCATTATACGTGGTCTGGTCGTAGATTTATGCCAACCCATGTGGAGTCTCGTCTGGATAGAGCGATTTATGCTGACTCTTTTGCGAATCTCTGGAGTTCGGTTTTTGTTCAAGCTCTTCCACGTATTACCTCGGATCATTCGCCGCTTGTTCTTCATTTCATGGTGGATGCTCCTACTCGCCATCGTTTCTTTAAGTTCCTTAACATGTGGACCTTACATCCGGATTTTCTCAATACGGTGGAAGGGTCCTGGCATATGGATACCGAGATTGGTTGCCCGATTTTTAAAGTTATGCATAAATTAAAGCGTCTTCGGCAGGTTCTTCGCGAGTGGAATCGGAATGTTTTTGGAAATGTGGATTCTTGTATCATGAATACTCAACAAGAGCTTTTGGAGATTCAAGATCAGATTGCCAGGGATGGTTACACGGAGGATCTCTTTGATAAAGAAGTGGAGGCCCAAGCTAAGATCAACGTTGTGCTTTCCAGGCAGAGCTCGCTTTTACAGCAAAAAAGTCGGGTGTCTTGGCTTTAAGACGGAGACAGGAACACGAAGTTCTTTCATGCAATGCTTAGGTTTCGTCGTAAACCTCACATAGTTTCTCACATGGAGATCAATGGTGTTATGAATTATGATCAGACGGCTATTGGAGATCATATCGTGGATTTTTTCTCTTCTTTGTTTTCGACTAGCAGCCGTACTAATACTGATATTACAGCGGTGGAGGCGGTTATTGAGGAGATGGTTGAAAATCGTTATAATAATTCGCTCATTCGTTTGCCGGATGAAGAGGAAATTTCTGCTGTGGTTTTTCAGATGGAGCCGAACAGCTCGCCAGGGCCAGATGGTTTCTCGGGTAAGTTCTTTCAGCATTGTTGGTCGATTATTAAAGTGGATATTTGGTGTGCTGTTCAAGCTTTTTTCAGGAATTCTTATCTTCCTCAAGGCTGTAATTCTAATACCTTGGTGTTGATCCCTAAGAAAGATGTCGTCAATTCGGTCTCGGATCTGAGACCGATTGTTTTGTCCAACTTTCTTTACAAGATTATTACTAAGCTGTTGGTGTCTAGACTGAGTCAGGTTGCTGCTGTTTATGTTTCCCGTCATCAGTTTGGTTTTATTAGCGGCCGTTCCATTCACGATTGTATTCTGATTGGGTCGGAAGGAGTGAACTGTATGCATCGTACGAGCCGTGGTCAAAACATGGCTTGCAAGATTGACATCAAAAAAGCTTTTGATACTCTTAACTGGGACTTTCTGCTTAACGTTCTTCGTGTTGCTGGCTATGATCCAAAGTTCATTAGTTGGATTGAGATTCTGCTTCATTCGGCTAGGATTTCTATTCTGTACAATGGTCAGCTTAAAGGCTATTTTGCGTGTTCAAGGGGTGTTCGTCAGGGCGATCCTCTTTCTCCGATTCTTTTTGGAATCGCCGAGGATGTTCTTGGTAGGCTCTTTGCAAATTGTGTTAGTGCGGGCACCCTTACACCGATGCAAATGAGACAGGGAATTAATTTTCCCACTCATCTTTTATATGCGGATGATATTCTGGTTTTCTGTCATGCCACGGTCACGAACGCTCATACCATTCAGAAAATTATGGAGTATTATGGTCAAATTTCTGATCAAATTGTTAGCCAGGATAAGTCGCAAATTTTTTTTACTAGCAAAGTTCCATCTCAGACCTGCAGGGCTATACGGAGCATATTGAGGTTTTCTCAGGGCAATTTTCCGATTTCTTACCTTGGGGTTCCTATCTTTAAGGGCCGTGTGCGTGCTTCATATCTTCGACCGATACATGATCGTGTGATCAACAAGTTCGCGAGATGGAAGGGATTACAGTTGTCGATGGCTGGGAGGATTTGCCTGATCAGGTCGGTTATCCAAAGCTCCCTGACGCACTCCATGATGGTTTATAGATGGCCGACAGCTCTTATTAAGGAGCTCGATGCGTGCTGCCGTAATTTTCTTTGGACTGGCAACATCAAGCAAACGCCGTCTTGTTCTGTGAATTGGAAAAGGGTCTGCTCGATTAAGGAGGAGGGCGGTCTCGGGGTAAGGTCGTTCGACCTCATGAATAAGAGCTATCTCATGAAAATGGCGTGGAAGGTGGTTGGTGGGCGTGAGTTCGGATATGATTTAATTAGAGATAGATATCTCGATCGCTTTGGGCGTAGTAAATCTCTGGTGGCTGCTTCTACTATCTGGATGAGCTTACGTGAGGAAATTGATGGTTTGGTGGCGGATTCGTACTCGTATATTGGTGATGGCGCTTCTACTTCGTTCTGGTATGACGACTGGCTTGGGTATAATCTTTTGAATAAATGCGGTATTCCACATTTCATGCTTCCGTTTCTTACTCAATCGGTGGCGGATTACTTCTATGATGGGGTCTGGCATTTCACGCAAGCCTTTGTTAATGCTTTTCCCGAGATAGTGTGTGATATTTTGCTCACTCCTCTGGGCACTGACGGAGATGTGCGTTTCTGGAAACCCTCGTTGCACGGGAATGTCACTACTGCGCTGGCCTTCAACAAGCATTGTCATCATTTTCCGAAGGTGTCTTGGGGTTCTTGGCTTTGGGAATCCTTTATTCCGATTCGACGTTCCTTGATCTGTTGGCGTCTTCTTCATAATAGAATGCCGACTTATGATCGCCTTATCCGCTACGGTATGATCACGCCTAACGTTTGTTTGCTTTGCTTAAAAGGAAGTGAGTCTCAGGATCACCTTTTCTGGAATTGTGAGCGTGTGAAGAATATTTGGGTTACGTTCCTTGGGTGGTTCAATTTCACGCAAGGGTTGCAAGAGAGTGATATTCATAGTTTTTTGGTGATAGCTTGGCAGTATAAACTTAGTCCCCTCATCGGTAATTTCTGGAAAGCGGGTATCATCACGGTCATCTGGGCCATTTGGATGCAGAGAAACAATTGTATCTTTGATAATCAAAAGTTCGAAGCACGTCGTGTCATCCACACTGTGAAAGTTGCTTTCAAAGAGATTGATAATAACTTTGCTAAATTAGGCTACATGTGGAATTCTTGGTCGGATTATCTGATTCTCCGGGCAGTGGGTGTTAATACCAGGAGTGCTCCTCCTCCGGAGTTTGTGGAGGTACATTGGTGGCCACCGGTGGCGCCGTGGATCAAAGTGAATACTGATGGTTCAGCGACGGGAACTCCGGGCACTATTGCTGTAGGTGGGGTGTTTAGAGATAACTGGAATGTGGTGCGTGGTTGTTTTCACTTCAAAGGTGGCTCGGGTTTTGCCTTTGAAGCAGAGCTACTGGCAGTTATCTCGGCGATTCAAATTGCTCACAATCGTGGATGGCACAGACTTTGGATTGAAGCCGATTCCACCTACGTGATACTCATTCTTAATTCTCGTTCTTTGAATGTGCCTTGGCGTTTTAAGGCGGCGTGGAATAGGATTTTAAAGATGTTAGATGATTTCTCGCTGCAGGTTTCTCACATCTTTAGAGAAGGAAACAAGGCAGCCGATTTAATGGCTAACCAACAACGTTCGGAAGGGTGGTGGCCGCACGAGATTGAGGAGATTAGGGCTGCGGTTCGTCTTGACATGGCTTCGCATAGCCATCTGCGTCAGAAACGGTAGTGGGGGCTGATGGGTGGCTGTTTGGTTCTAACCGCCCTTTTAGTTTTTTTTCGTGGGGTGAGAGCCGGGATAGTTTGGGGACGATGGTTAGGCCGGAGTTCCGGAAACTTTCCCTTCCGCTCTTCCCTACTTTCGTTTTGTGTTTAGACGAATAATCTTTTTCCTTTTCACGGTTTTTCCCACTGGGTTTTCAGTGAAAAGGTTTTAATGAGGTTCGGCCCTTAGTCTGCTCCTTCTGTGCTTTCAAGGGTTTTTTTAGGTTTTTTCTTTTCTTTTCTTTTATAAAATCATCATTTAATAAAAAGGTTATTTTGGGCCACATGATAAATGAGAATAGAGAATATAGGATGTGCCACATAGGATCTTGAATGAAGGGAATCCTTGAATATGTAATCTATTAAATAATAGATAGATGGGTAAAGTTAAAGAATATTAGGAGAAAAAAGAAAAATCAAGACAGCAGCCAACTCATGATATAATCATGATTTTGAACGCATATTGATTATTGCTTTAAAATATACAACTCTAGTCTGATTTAAATTTGCACGTGAAATCAATATTTTCTCTAAATACAAAAACTTTTTCCCAAGAACATGAGTTTTCCATGCACTGATGCACCATTAACATGCCTCTAAAATTTTACGGGGGAAATTGCTTCTTAAATTTTATAATAATAATAATAATAATAATAATAATAATAATAATAATAATAATCATAATAATAATACACAAATTTTATATTTTTGCGGGTTATTTGCGTGTAAATACACGAACTTTCAACAGTTTCTAGTTTTTCCCATGAACTTTATTTTTTGAATCTAAATACATGAACTTAGTGTTTTTCTGATTTTTCCCATGAATTTTATTTTTTCTCAAATTAATGCTGAAGTGGCCGCCGAAACTGCTGACGTGGAGAGAATTGACAGAAATTAGCAGAGAATGGCAGCGAGAATTGATAGAATTATGAGTTTACATTTAAAAAAAATAATAATTTGTGTTGTTTACGTAGAGAATGAGATGAATTCTATCGCTTTATTATTTTTTAAGGGTTTTTGTTATTTCACGCAATGGGTAGGAGAATGGCAGTGAGAATTGATAGAAGAATCAATTTTAATTTGATCGGAATATTTCGTCATGGGAAAAATCAGAAAAATATAAGTTCGTGTATTTAGATTCAAAAAATAAAGTTCATGGAAAAAACTAGAAAATGCTGAAAGTTCGTGTATTTACACGCAAATAACCCTATTTTTACAACATTCTCATGATTTAACAATTTAGGGAAATCAAAGTGGATGTTGCATTAACGTGCTTAATTCGCCGTGTGCAAAAAATAAAAAATTGTACTCAGCCCGTGATGAATAACTCTCGACTCGCATTACCTCAAAGTTGAATGAATGAATTGATCATCCTCTAATCTTATCTATCACATTCACGGATCAAAATGCCCCCTAAGAATTATCCACATTCAACTTTGATTTATTCAAGTTCTTAGATTGAGAGAAATTTTTAACAAATATAAAGTTCGTATTTTTGTAGCACAGAGACGATAATATCTCTTTAATTTGATTTTATTGTATACAGGTCTCATTTGCATGTCAATTATCCTTAATTGAAGTATTAAAGTTTACATTAATTATCTGCACCTAAACCAAAAGTATCCGGGGGGGCGGGGGGGGGGGGGGGGGGGGGGGGGTCTGGGGGATAGGGTGGTAATAAAGAAAAGATTAGAATAACGAAAAAGGACAGAGCAGTTGGGAAGTGAACTGTGAAATGGGCTCACCAATCATTATGATGTGTTGTTTAGCTTAGACTCCAAAATTTCATCTTTTTTTTTTCTTTCTTTCTATTATTTCTGGGCATTATTAATTGAAATATTGGTGTCAAATGGCCACATTGAACATGCAAACATAATATTTGGCCACTAATTGAAAAAACACAAATTATGGCCATTAATTAGGCAATATGCCTAATATACCGCTAATTGGGCGGACTGGGTAGGGTCAGGAGCGCGGGTCGCGTGCCGGGTAGGATCAGGCACGCGGGTCGGGTTGCCATAAGTGCCAACGAAATTTTTTTTTTACTCTCCCTGCCCTGTCTACCCCCCAGACCCCCGACCCCCAAGCCAAAAGGAACTTTTTAAACACTTCCCCTAGGGTTTAGATATTTCATTTAGGGTTTAGATTATCCATTTATGGTTTAAATGTTCCATTTAGGGTTTAGATGATGCTGTTGTTTCTATATTTGTTCTGCATGTTTGGCACTTATGACACTAATAGTGTCATAAGTGCTAAAAAGACCATTTTACTTTATTTTATTTTGGATTTTCGTTGGCACTTATGGCACTATTTAGTGCCATAAAATAAAATAACAAAAGTAAAATTTGATTTATTTTTATCTAGGGGGAGTAATTTTTTTTTTTTGTTTTTGGCTTGGGGGTGGGTGGGGTCGGGGGTCTGGGGGGTAGACAAGGCAGGGGGAGTAAAAAAAAATTTCGTTGGCACTTATAGCACTATTATGGCACTAATAGTGCCATAAGTGCCTAACCCGACCCGCGTGCCTGATCCTACCCGGCACACGACCCGCGCTCCTGACCCTACCCAGTCCACCCAATTAAGGGCAAAAACGCTCCAAAGCTATAAAAATGGCCAAAATTTATGTTTTTTCAATGAGTGACCATAATTTGTGTTTTATGATCCATTTTGGCTATTCCAAAATTTTACTCTTATTAATTTGGGGTTAAGAGTGTTTTATGTCCCAAACTTACAATATTTTTTATAAAATGTTCCAAACTTTCATTTTCTCCTAAAAAACTCAAAATTTTTAGTTTATTCCACAAATCATCCCGCTATACAAAATTCGATGACGAAAAGATAGTTGAAAACCACAAACTTTCAGCGTTTTCCAACAATGATGGTTCCTAATGTTGTTTTCCAACAATGACACTCTCCAAAATATTTCTTTCGACGAGATAATTCATCTTTTTGTCGCCGAATTTTGTATAGCGGGACATTTTATGGACAAATCTGAAAGTTTGAGGTTTTTTAGGAGAAAATTAAAGTTTGAGACATTTTGTGGAAAACACTAAAAGTTCAGGACATAAAACACTATTAACCCTAAAATTTAACACAAAATCTCCTATAAATCCGAGTACCATACACCCGGATTGTACTTTGCCCAAATCTCCTGGCCCAAATATATATATATATATATATATATATATATATATATATATATAGGGGTGGGCTACCGTGAAATTATTACATCTTTAAATAAAAAATAAGAGCAATTTTTAATGTATGAATTTTATGTAGAACACATATGAATTCGCTGTATAAAGGTATGAATTGTGAAAAATATATTTTTGCTACCTTTGGAATTCGAACTCAGGACCATAAATCCATCCAACATGATTACAAATCAACCGTAGATCTTGATGATCTAAGGGCGGAAAATGATTCTTATTTTATATCTTAAGAAATGCTCTTATTTTAGTCATTCCTTATATATATATATATATATATATATATATATATATATATATATATATATATATAGGGAGATGTTCAAGAAAGAACCATAAATAAAAAAAGAACGGAGAACCATTTTCAGCCATTCGATCATCAAGATCTACGGTGGATGCATCATCTTGTTGGATGAATATAGAACCTGGGTTCGAATCCTGAAGGGAGCATTTTTTTAAAATTTTTTTAGTGCATTAATTTTAACAGCGAATGCATTAATTTTTACAGTGAATGTATTAGATTTGATGGTTCTCCCGTTCTCACAAATAATGTAGTTCTCTCTAGAACCACACTCTATACACACACATATATATATATATATATATATATATATATATATATATATAAAGAGAAGGAAATATAAATAAATTCAATTAGAAGGATATGATTGAAATTTATGAAAAAATCTATTTATTATATGAAAACACAGTTTGTGGCAAAATTGTAATTAATGAGTCAATCAAAGGGTATTTATAAAACTCAACAAATCCATATATTTTCTCTCTCCTCTCTCCTCTCTTTCGTCATACGCATTCTTCAATAATCTACTCTCTCTCTCATATTCTCTTTTTCATATTTTGATCTCTCTCTTTCTCTCATATTCTCTTTTTTATATTTTGATGATTTTTAAAAAAAATCAAATTTTATTTATAAATAATATTCTATATATATCTTAAATTAAAGATGAATACAAGATCTTTGATTTGGTATCAAATAATTATTCAACTCTTTTATTAGTATTCTAATAAATTCTAATAATATAATTTATTTTCCTACTTATCAATTGAAGCTTTTCTAATAAGATGACATAGGTAATGAGCTAACTTAGAAAAAAATAATTTTATGCATGATTAGCTTATGTTTTAAAATTATATATTGTGATGTGAAAACTCTTTTTTTTATTGTTCCTTCGTTTCTTTTAATTTGAATGATGTGTTTATTCTATAATTTTAATGAAGAAAATAAAGTTTTTCATCAAATAGATGGAAAATTAAAAATGATACATTTCAAACTTATAAAATAAAATTAAGGATCTTTACTGAGTAATTGATGTAAATTATTTTATTTTTTAAGAAAAAATAATTTACATTTACTTATATTCTAACTATATTTAATATTTATTTTTTATTTATTTGATATATAATTTAATTTATTTATTTTTTATAAATCAACATGATTAAATAAAGAAATTTAAAGGCCGCGCCACAGGGGCTCAAACCCAAGACCTTCGGTTTAGACATTAACCCCTAATCGCTTAACCGATACACACACTACATCGTTTAATTTTGATGCAAAATTATGTTCGCCGTGCATCGCACGAGCGAATGTTCTAGTTATAATTGAAACTTAAATAGAAAACCGCTGCGGCAGTAACTTTCAGTTTCCCATTCTACAAAACCCCACTAATTAAATTGGTATTCCTCCAAACAAACCAAAAATAATTTTAATTGGTGTTCTAGAAAAAACATTTTAATTGGCTCTTGGAATAATAAATGTATTAAATAATTACAATTAAAAAATCTAAAAGTAATTGGACTTTTAAAGTGCAATCAATACCCTACAAGTCCATTTATTATATCTGTAAGTAAATTGAACATTTGATATGAAATACTATTTTTATTGAATTAATTGAAGATTAAATACTTTGTTATATATATGAACGAACACTATAATAACTACAAATTTGAAGTATATCTACATATTAGTGGGAATTATCACATACTGGAACGATCTCCCGTGCGATGCACGGCGAGTATCGAAATTAAACGACATCAATTACTCAATAAAATTTTGGATTTGAAAACGTAAATTTTCAACTTTGTATAAAGTGTAATGACAATTATAGTTATTAAATAATTAATAATCAATTGATAATGAAAATTAGCATTATATTATATTATAATTATAAAGTATGATGCATCATAATAAATAAATAATTCACAAATATAAAAAAATAATTTGAAATTATATTTTTTAATATATATACTAATTTCATCTACAAAGTTAAATTAACATTAATACAAAAAAAATATTTTAAAAAAAGAGTTATAAAATGAACCAATATATATTCCTTCACCTCTATTACATTTAAACTATTATAATTAAAAAAATATATGTAAACACAAACACATGATATTTACTTATTTTTATCTAAAAATACAAAAAAAAAAATTAATTAATATAATAGAAAAAAGTAAACATGTCATTAAAGAGAAAATTAACACTCATTAAAGTAGAGAGGAAAGAACAAAATACTACTCCTTTAAATTATCATAACTTATTCATTCTAAATTAAAATAATATTCCTTCACCTCTATTACATTTTACAACTTTAAATTATCATAACTTATTCATTCTAAATTAATTTTTTTATCAAAAGATGAAAGATAAGATAATAAATTTTGTAGTAAAGAGAGAGAGAAAAAAAAATATAATAACAACAATTTTTTTTTTTTGAGGAAGTAATAACAACAATAATAATAGTGCAAAAAAAGGAAGAGATAAAAATATAAAAGAATAGAGAAAAAGAAATAGGAGAGAGAAAAATAATTACAATAAATTTTTTAATTACAATAACTTATTTGTTTCAAATTCATATTTTATGATTTTTATACCAAATTAAAAATCTTGTCATTATCTTTAATTTAATATACATATAGAATATCTTTCCATATATCAATTTTAATTTTTTTTTAAGAAAATCACTAAAGTATGAAAGAGAGAGTAGAAGAGAGAGAAATTGTATGAAAAAAATAGTGAAAAAAACGTGTGATAGAGAGAAGAGAGAGAAAATGTGAAAAAATGCATAGTGAAAGGAAAAAGAAAAATTGACTGGAACAAAAACTGGTGTTTCATATATATATAGATGACCATTTTTCATAAAAACACAAGTTATATAGCCCCACTTTATAATACATAAGTTAAACAACCATTTTTAACTTAAAAGACTAGAGTGCCCTTTGACTTTTTAATACCTTTATTTTAGATTTTATATTTTATTTTTATTTAAACTTTATATGTAAATAAAAGCTTTAAAACATTTTTTTTTGAAATCATAAAAGCCTTAAAACTTATCCTACAAATTTCTTTTTTTTTTCTAAACTCTTAAAACCCTAGTAAACATAAGCATTTAAAATCAGCCATTAAAGTTCCAACAAAACTTAATTCACCTATCGTTCCCTCAAAAACAAAAAACTTCACGTACGTATCCTAGAAACCATCATCATCACGCCATCATCTCTGCAACTTCACGTCATCATCACTGCGCCAGCCGCCCAATCGCCGACGTCCACCCATCGCCGCCTAGTCGCCGGTCGTCGTCAGTAGCAGCAACCGCGTGCGCGTCGCCGTAGTGAAGCAGTAGCCACCGAAACGCGGCCGTCCGCGTCGCCGCCAGCAGCAACAGTCGTGCCGATCGCCAATGTCCGTGTTCTTCATCGCCGCCGTCCAGTTATCCACATCTCTCTCTAACTCGGGTCTCTCTCTCTATGTTTCAATTCTCCTCTCTCTCTCTCTTTCTCCACCAACCCATGTATCACCATTAATGTTCATCTATGAAAATAGCTAAATGGAGCTATACTTTCGTAGGAAACAAATTTCTTTTCAGATACATATTTGATTGAGTTAAAGTAACATAAATGAAGCCACGTTTTAGTTTATTTTTTGGAAGAAAGTTGTTGGAGCAACATACTCGAAATTCATGCAAAGAAAGAAGAAAGAAAACTGCTCGGTCGTGTACTCGATTGTGTACTCGATCGAGTTCTTTTACTCAATAGGAGTTAAATGACGAATACATGATTTGTTAATGACAAAAGGTTTTATTATTTCATGACATGCAATTACCTTTCAAAAATCATGATTATAAAGTAGTTAAACAAGGTTTATCGTGATAATATTGAAAAAAAGTAGGGTTGTTCTTCACTACTCGATCGTATACTCGATCGTGTACTCAATCGAATTCTTCATTACTCGATAGAAGCCACGTGACGAATACATGATTTGTTTAATTTAATTTTGTGTTGTGTTATGTTTAATTGTGTTTACTCTATGGTGTCACCAATCATTGGTAGACCATCACTACTCGATGGTGTACTCGATCGAGTTCACCACTCGAGTACACGATCGAGTACTCCATTGAGTACACGATTGTGTACTCCATCGAGTAGTTATGAGAAACTGTTTCTCTTATTTCTTTTATTCGTTGATGCTAAATAGTTGTATTTTCTATCTAATTTAAACACAGATGTCGTCGTGGCAACGTATTATTATACGACACAATGGTCGTTGGCATGGAACGAAGTATGTAAATGGAGATACTGTTGCCGTATTCATGGCAGTGGATCAGATCAGTCGTGATCGTCTTATGCATCAGATTAGGGATGTTATGTGTCGTTCGTCGAGTGCAGATTTATTGGTGTTTTACTTGATAGGAAGCACTGATGGCGAAAGATTGAAGGTTTCTTTGTAGAGTGATACAGATTTATTTCGCTTACTTTATGAGCAAAAGGACAATCCAGTGGTTTACGTCACCATTAGAGAGGAATATTCTTTACCCAATGTAAATGTGAACTTGGCAGGCACCAGCTCGGCGCCCCTACATGACACAACGCCACATTCTGAATCAGGTGAGACAATGTGATTTTGTGTTGTGTTATATTTAATTGTGTTTACTCGATGGTGTCACCAATCATTGGTGGACTGCCATTACTCGATGGGGTACTCGATCGAGTTCACCACTTGAGTACATGATCGAGTACTCCATCGAGTACACGATCGAGTACACGACCGAGTACACGACTGTGTACTCCATCGAGTAGTTACTAGAAACTCTTTTTCTTGTTTTTTTTATTCGTTGATGCTAAATAGTTGTATTTTCTATCTAATTTAATCACAGATACTGCAGAAGAAGAGTCAGATGCTTCAGACAAAGATGAGGAAGTTAATTATCGTGCTGATTTGCTTCAGAGTATGCAGACTGAAGATAGCGCTTGGATGCGTCAGCCACCACAGAAAAACTTCTCGTCTGACGATCAAACTAATTGAGAGGATCCTGATGGTGTAGAGCGTATAGAACGCAATTGGATTATTTCAGTTCCAGAATTTGATAGTGTATCAATGCTAGGATGGGAAGAAGTTCTTACACCAGACATTGGAAGCCTTGTAAAGGGTGCCTTATTTCGGTCCAAGAATGAGTTGATTGTTGTAGTGGGAATCTATCACATGGAAAATCGAGTGTAATATGCCACCCAACGTTCTAGCAAGACGCGTTTGGCATTCGTTTGCAAGCATCGCGAAGATTGTTCGTTTAAGATGTGTGCCAATAGGGGTGAATCAATGCGGAGGATCACATATCTGACGTTGGGTCATAGTTGCTATACGGACTTGGATCGAAGGGTTGCAAGACAGGTGACTGCAAAGGTTGCAGCTAGTTATTTTGCTCGTAGATTGGTTAATGAAGGGTGTGTTTTAAGGCCGAAGGAGATGATCGAGGAGATGCTTCGATTACACGGGATTAAAATGATGTATAACCTTGCTTTGCGAACGCGGAGCTTAACTATAGACATGACATATGGCGACTTCGAAAAGTCATATCAGAGAATCCCGTCGTATCTGTACTTGTTGAGGGACCCCAGGACTATATATGACTATCAAACGACTCATGAAGATGTGTTCCTCTACATGTTCGTTGCCCTTGGTCAGTGTATTCGTGCATTTGAAAGCTCTCTACGGCCGATTATTGTAGTAGATGGGACCCATCTGAAGGGAAGAAACAGAGGCGTATTATTTGTTGCTGTCACAAAGGACGAGAATGAACAAATATTTCCTCTTGCAATTGGTTTGGGTCCAATAGAGAACGATGAATCTTGGACATGGTTACTCTCTAACCTACACAGGTGCTACAATCCTCCTGAAGGTCTCATGATTGTGTCCGACCAACATAAGAGTATTGAAAATGCTATTAGGTTTGTCTATCCAAATGCAGCGCATGGATTATGTTATCACCACTTGCATAAAAATTTGACACGAATTGGCAAGGAAGCATTAATCCACTTCAAGAATGCGGCATATGCTTATCGAGTTGAAGGTTTTGGAATTTTTTTTTCGGAGTTGGAGTTGCAAAGCCATAGCGCTCATACGAGACTTTCCCTTATTAGGGTTGAGAGGTGGGTGTTGGGAACTTAATGGAATATCCCAATCCTTGTTTTGATGATACCAAAATCCATAGGCCTTAATTGTAATAGACTAGAACTGTTCGAACTCAAGTGTTAGAGTTCTCTTCTAGTTTAGTTTGCTGTTCTGAAGACTGAAGACTGAAGGACGAAGGACTGAAGACTGAAGTTACCAACTGAAGTATCAGTTGAAGAATTAGTCCGGAACTGATTACTTAATGCGTGCCACGTGGATTCAGCGGACTGATACTAAAGTCAAGTATCAGTTAAACATTCTTCCTCGGACAGAACCTCCAACGTTCAAAGGAAGCCACGTACTCCAAAAGTACAGCCGCATTAAATGCAGAGATCTCAGGATCCTCCTTTCTCTGCAGAGGTCATTCCTATTTGGTGGCTACTTTATCAGAGACGTCGCATCTCCTGCTCTTCAACATAGCCATTCTCACCAAACAAGGAACCTCGAAGATTGAAGCCTCAGCCCAAATTCGAAAAGCTCTCCAACGGAAGAAATCTTAAAGATGTTCTCCGCCAACGGATCTATTCAAGACCTCTCCTATAAATAGCGCTCAAGGATCACTTCAATCTTCACCGATTCAACGACATAAGCTGAAACTCTGCCAAAATTGTTTCTCAGCCAAAGCTTAACCTCCCCAAATCTTGAATCGAAGAAGAGAATACCAAAGCCAAAAATCAGTCACTGCTGATTACATACATTCTCTTAGACCTTAGGCAAACCCCTGTTTACCCAGAGCCTAGGTCAAAACTAACTCCAAAGAACTTGTTCTTTGAAGTTTAGTTGGCAAGATTTCAAACCTCCCTTCGACCGATAGAATCGAGTGTTTGAGTTGAAAAGGAGATCCTAGTGCCAGTTCGTGCTAGGAGTGGGAAATCCAACGTGAGTGAAGTGTTGGTACTGAAGATTGGATCTTCAGTTGATTCGGTGGTGTGCACCCAACTAAGCACGCAGTTTCGGTTTGCAGTGCACCCGGCTAAGCACTTGCGGAGTAAAGTTGTTGGTCTGATCAACCGACCGTGGATGTAGGAAGTGTTTTCCGAACCACGTAAAAATGTCTGTGTTATTTACAGCTTTCAGTTTTACATTCCTACTTGTGTTCTTT
The DNA here is from genome assembly GCF_028751815.1 of Salvia miltiorrhiza. Classification (NCBI taxonomy): domain Eukaryota; kingdom Viridiplantae; phylum Streptophyta; class Magnoliopsida; order Lamiales; family Lamiaceae; genus Salvia; species Salvia miltiorrhiza. The sequence goes on along the minus strand of NC_080387.1, from coordinate 6,362,772 downwards.
CATTTGATAAAGTGAATACTGATTAAACGCAAAGAGAAACCTAAGACTAACAATGTGCTCAACACAGGCTATTTCGAAACAAAGTATTTCCGCTGCGTATGTTATCAGTCTGACTGATCTATCCTCCGATAGTCAGGAAGACTTGTAACATCTCTGTTTTAGCAAACTCGACTGAAGCCTTAACGCGCATCAGTTAAGTTCCAGTGACTTAACTGATAACTCATTACTGAAGAGTATTTCAGTATCAGTCGTCAACCCTGTTTGGTCAAAACTCTTTTCTGTAAACAGGCGTCTAAGTTTGCGTGTAAAGTTTCATTTTGATCTCTATCTTGAGATCCCTCTGAATTTCCTGAAAAATAGCCTATAGGTGTATTCCCCCCCATACACCTATTCGAGACCCTCCAGACCTAACAATTGGTATCAAAGCAGGTTGTTCGCAAGAACAATTCTGTTTCTGATTAGGTTCTAATTAAACTAGAACATTTTTCTCAAAGGTCTCGAAAAACTTTTCTCTTTCTAAAAGTGCTTGCTATTTGCTCTATTTGTTGTTACGTGTTCTCTTTTTTTTGATGGAGACTAACCACATCAGATTATCCTCTCTACCTATGTTTAGTATTGAAAAATACGACATACGGAAGTTTCGGCTTGAAAGCTTCCTCACCGCCCAACATTGCCGAATGTGGAAAGTCATCACCAACGGACCAATTATCATCACCGAAATTATCAAAAGAGTTTCCGTTGACCCAGCTCGGGATCCATACGATGAGGTCCAGATCAAGCAGAAGACAGACTTCACCACAGAAGAAAGGAAGCAGGATGAGCTAGACAACCTCGCCAAAAGTATCATCTCCGGCACAGTTCCAGACAAGCATGTCAACAAGATTATCAAGTGCAGAACTGCAAAGGAGATGTGGGACATTCTTGAAAGAATGTGCGTAGGATCCGAGGAAATCAAGGAGAACAAGCTGTCCATAGCTTGTCAGAAGTTCGACTCCTTCCTCATGCTCAAGAATGAATCTGTCGACGAGATGGAACTCAGATTCAACCAAATCCTGAATGAAGTTCAATCCATCTCGAAGGACAAATACACTCAACGAGAAATCAACCTGAAGATTCTTCGAGCACTTTTGCGAGGAGATTGGCAGATCTATTCAGTCGCTCAACAGAACAAGCCTGGATTTAGTCAGCTCCCGACAAACTAGCTCTTCTCTGACCTCTTGGCAAATGAGTTTGACATCCAGAGAAATCTTGGAATCAAGAAGGCTGGAGGATCAGACGAAGATGGTCCATCAACCTCAAAAGGAGCAGCACTGAAAGCTTCAGCGAGAGAAAGCAAGAAGCAGACAAAGGAACCAGTGAAACTCAAGCCCGAGGACTTCTTCAGTCAATATGCTTTGTTGACTGAAAGATTCAACAAGATGGAGTCTGTAGGGGATGAATCCAACAATTACGGAAGCGACGTCGGTAACGTCAAGTTCGATGGGCACTAGCAACCTAAAACCACAAGCAACGTTAGAGCCCTCCGAGGAGCACCGATGGGGGTATCTATGGAAGGGCCTCCGACGCTCAAGTCAACAATCGATATAAGTAATAAATGCAAATAACGTAATGACGATGATGAATAAGAGAAAATAAACAGAAATGAAATTGTTCTCCGGGCGATCAGGGTGTCCCGGTGATCAGAGTCAGAGCTAAGGAGTGAAGTCGAGCAAGAGACGACGGACGTCCGGGCTAGCAAGGCTAGGTGAGTGATCGGAGCCCTTGAGAGTTGAGAACGAGGCGGCAGAACGGAACAACGGAGAGAGTCAGAGTTAGCGTTCGTGTCAAAATGTAAGAGTGGGAATGAATGATTGTCCGTGCCCTAATTATGTCAATAGGCTGGTGTATATATATGTTCTAGGCCTGTAGGGTGGCGACTAGGGTTTCTAGAATATTCTTTGAAACCCTAACGGTTTCGACTTCTCCGGAAACGACCTTTCATGTCCTCCTATTTTCCCTAGGTATCCAACAACTATTGATTTATAGGTTTCTTTCACGTACGGACTCGCATCATTGGACTGGCCCGTTGGGTCGCATAATTTCGGGTGACACGGATTCTGTCCATTACAACTTGTCCCCCACTCCTTAGTTATATCATAACTATGGAGTTGAGGATTTTCGTGTGATCCGTATGTCCTGGGCTATGATTTTCGAGGGGGGCTACCGGAGAAGAGGTGGGTGTGTCGCATGATTGGCTGGAGCGCAGGGTGTGTAGGGCGAGCATAGGAAGACTCGACTGGGGCTCCCCAAAAATGGTTGATGCGAGAGGGCCGGGTGTGCAGGGCGTATGTGGCGTAGGAAGGTGAGGCTGGGGACCCCCTAACATGGATGATGGAGGAGTGCCGTACGTGCAGGGCGTAGGAAGGTGAGGCTGGGGATCCCCGAACATGGATGATGGAGGAGTGCCGGGCGTGCAGGGCGTAGGAAGGTGAGGCTGGGGATCCCCTAACATGGATGATGGAGGAGCGTCGGGCGCGCAGGGCGTAGGAAGGTGAGGCTGGGGATCCCCTAACATGGATGATGGAGGAGCGCCGAACGTGCAGGGCGTTCGGGGTGTTGATGTTCCCTTTCAAAAGAAGGGAGAACATGGTGGGCCAGCTAGTGCGGGGCGTGCAGGGTGTCGATGTTCCCTTTCAAAAAAGGGAGGACACGATGGGCCCGATGGTGCAGGGCGTGCAGGGTGTTGATGTTCCCTTTCAAAAAAGGGAGAACACGGTGGGTCTAATGGTGCGGGGCGTTCGGGGTGTTGATGTTCCCTTTCAAAAGAAGGAAGAACATGGTGGGCCCGCTAGTGCGGGGCGTGCAGGGTGTCGATGTTCCCTTTCAAAAAAAGGGAGGACACGATGGGTCCGATGGTGCAGGGCGTGCAGGGTGTTGATGTTCCCTTTCAAAAAAGGGAGAACACGGTGGGCCCAATTGTAACACCCCGTACTTTTCCTTATGTTGTGAGATAGTGTTTTAACACTATTTAGAATACTGAGATGTCGAGATGCGAGATTATTTTCTTTTATGACCAGATAAGACAAATTTTATTTTAAATAGAGTTATGAGTGGACAAACCAATGATGGAGTTAGAGTGATGAGATTTGAGAAACGAGTCGTGTTAGAGATGCTGATTGAATTGAGTTGAGATTTTATTTTACTTCCGACTACCGGGAATAGAATTACCGGATACCGAGTTATCAGAGATTGACTGTCCTATTGAGAAATAGGAATAATGAGTTTGACATAGAGTCGAGGAAGAGAGAGAGAGAACCCTTGATGATATAACACCCCGTATTTTGGTTACCTTGAAATAGCATCGAAATACTATTAAGAACCTTAAGAGTTAAAGACTAGCTTACTAAAATCGAGAGGAAGTTATCGATGGATGGTAATATGAGAAAAATAGAGATGTTGATAGAATTAAGAATGATGTTGAGATAGAGATGTAAATTGATTTTGAGTTGCGATGAAAGACGAGAGATAGAGTCGAGGTAGTGATTGAGAGTCACTATAAAGAGGATTAAGCTAGAGTGACGATTAGATTAATAACGAGTGATGATCTGTTGTTTACGTGACAACTTTGTGAGCTATTTGATTGACGTTATGTGATTTACCTGATACGTGTGCACCTATAATTGAGTAATTGTGGTAGTACATGATTTAATTTCCACCTCACATTCCTACACTCACACTCATTATTAATTATCCTCACATGTGGGATTAGACAACTGGCCAAGTGGGGAGACAAAGTACTATTTGGGCATTAAATGTGTTTAGCTTAGAGAGTAAGATTGGAGGTTAAAACAAGACCTTTTCTCTCTCCTTTCCGTCACTCTCATGATTCGGCCCTTCACCTTCTTCTCTCTCCCTCACGCCATTCTTTTTCTCCTCCATTGGAGACTAAGCTCAAGCTTCTAAAGACGTATCTATATATGGTGAAATCCTCCACTAAATCTAGTCCTTAAACACTTTCTACTCTTGATTCAAGAAGATTCGAGAAGTTTTGTGCTTGAAGAATAGAGAGAAGATTTCCTTTTCTTGAACTACTTGAGTAAGTGTTTTAATCGTTTCTAGACTTTATTATGTAATATATGTGTATAGAAGGATGATTGAAGAATGAGAAACTTTCCCCTCCTCATTTTTCTTCATTTTCGAAAAGTAGGGTTCAAGCCCTTTAAAAATATTTCTGGTTCTTTTCTTAAATTGGGGTGAGAAAGATATTATATGTGATGATTTGAGGTGATTAAGGTGTGTTTTGCAAGGCTTAGTCTTGAGACACAAATTTTTACAAAAGTCAGTTTGATTTAAATTTGGAAAATCCTTGAGGTTATATCTTGAATGATGATTTGATGATGAGCATGAATAGATGAAAGGATTAACGTGATGTTTGATGAATGTAATGTTTAAATGAGTTTCTGAGTTGGCTATGATGTTGAGTGATAGTAATTTTTGATGTTTGGGAATGAAAAGTTGATGAATTTTCGAGTTTGCTCTTGTCCGCACTGTTCTGTTTTGAGTCTTGCTCTTCTCAGCCGAGAATTCATTCCTCTGCTCTGGCAGCAAAGTCATTTCTCTGCTCTGATATATAGATATTGATTCCTCTGACGAGTGATTCCTCTGACAATTGATTCCTCTGACGAGTGATTCCTCTGACGATTGATTCCTCTGACTGGTGATTTCTCTGCTATGACAGAGAGTTCGTCATTCCTCTGGTATGACAGAGAGTTCATTTCTCTGCCCTGACGTAAATTTTTCCTCTGCTCTGGCAAGCATTCCTCTACCTTGGCGAGCATTCCTCTGCTTTGGCGAGTATTTCTTCTCTGCTCTGCCGAGCTAGTCTGCTCTGCTCTACTGAGTTGTTCCACTTTGACCACCGAGCATTTCTTTGCTCTAGTCTCCGAGTTAAACTTATGTTTACTTATTTGTGATATGTTTATATGTGAGTTGTATGCTTATGTGTTTGTACATGCCTATGTGCTTGTTTGCTATAAGTATAGTCCGAGTTGAGAGTTAAATCGAGAGTAGGATGTGAGAATCCTTAGATGTTGAGTATACCTAGGGATTTAGTTTTATTGGGTAAATAGACGTTGAGTGAGAAGTTATTGTTGAGACGAGATTAAATTTTAGTAATGAGTTCTAACTAAGGTTTGTTTTATCACATGAACCTTCGTGATGATGTTGATGATTTATGAAGACCCGAGCGAGACGAAGAAGTAAGTCACCTATTCCTATCCGAGCTTAAGCGAAGGACTACAGGTGGGCAATATTTTAAGTATACGTTTATCGTATGAGCTTTCTAAAATGATTGATGATGATATTATGAGTTTATCAAATATTGAGTTAAATGATGTTTAAGAACTGTGTGACTTGCCAAATTTTGATATTGAGCTTGTATGTTACCCTCTATTGATGAGACGAATTCGGTCCTGCCACAAGCGGGATTTTGTGCACAGAGGTGACTGTGAGCCGTCTTCGGGTCGGCCGGTCCGGTACTTGAGAGGGAGGCCTACTTCTCAGTACCTTTAATAATGATGAGTTGTAGACGTGGTACATACATGATGAGTATTTTGATAGCGCTATCATTTCTTTATGAAGTTATGATTATTTAAAACTGCATGCACAGATTTCTTTCATGCTAACTTATTTCTGTGTATTGCTGAGTTGTGGCAAGTTCCAAACATATAGCTCTAAGAGCGCCTTTCATGTTTTTCGGCGTTTGCCCACTGAGTATTATATACTCACGCCCTGCATATATTTCTAAATGTGCAGACTAAGCAATGGAGCGAGATTGGACTGGTGCTGGTGGGGATTGTTTCATTGATGAAGTTTCTTTGCTGCTTTCCTTTGATGTTAGAGTCTTAAGGATGATGTACTTTGCTTTCCTTCTGATATTGATAAAACCTTAGTAAGATGATAACTCATTCCTTTCTAATCAAGTAATATACTCGCGGTTATATGTTTTCATACATATAATTGTTACGCCTTTTGCTGTGTTACTCTTGATTTTATGCTTCTTTATGAAAAATAAGCTGTACCTACTTTGCTGTTCTTCTTGAAATTTCTGATATTCAAGAAGTTATAACGATGTTGACGTATATACCCTTGAGCCGAATTATGATGCTTTGCCTTAGTATGTTTTGATGTGAGCTTCCGCCCGATGTTCAGTCTAGTTTTATTGTTCTTTATTCGTTCATTTTAGTCGTATCGATACTCGTACCCCGCTATCACTAGCGTTGGGAATCGGGCTGCGACAGAGTGGTATCAGAGCAGGTCGTCTGCTCTGAGTTAATTGCTTGATTGAGTTGAACTTTTGATTGCTCCTACTCTTTTTAGATTGAGTACTAGTCTAATTTGAGTTCTTAGACTAGTTTGAGAGAGAGTTTTTGTGAAACAAAACCCCAGCACCCCATCTCCTCCGGCTTAACGAGGTAAGAGGTTGATGTTGTTTCTTATTGCTTTTCTGATGAGAGCTGAGTTTGATTCACTAATGAGTTATGTATTGTTCTGATGATGGAATTGTTTGAGATGAAGAATTTTGATGCGAGGCAGTTGATTGGGAATATGAGGAGAGATGTTGAGGCTAGTGTAGTCAATGCCCCACCGTACCAAACGAGGATGAGATGCCGAGTTATATTGAGACAGTGATGCAGCGATGGTTCAGGGAGTATATACTGGACGGACTTAGCCCCAACTGATCCAATTCCGGTTTCTCTTGAGTCTGATGTTTCACAGCCGATTGTTCCTACTGAGCCTCAGATTGAGCGAGTTCCCTTTGATCCTTATCCGAGGGTTGCCCCATTGCCTGAGCTAGGCACTTTGGCTTTTCAGAAGTATGTGCACTCGATTTTATATCCACCGTCCCGAGACACCCAGGAGGGAGGATCTCGGCCAGCACACGTTGATAACGATGAGGAGGATCCGGATGAGGAGACTCCAGAGATGACGGTCGGCTACGGACGGACCCAGCCATTGCAGCATCATATTATTGCTGACGGAGTCGAGACATGGGCACCTATTCTTGAGGTGCCGGTTTATGGTCCGGTGGTGGACACCAACGTCGAGGATGAGTCGAGCGACGATAGATATGGAGGTTGACGATGTGACGAGCAGGATTTCAGGAGATGATGACTAGCGATCACGTGTATTTAGTAGACGCGTACATATGTTAGATGTATAGTTGATATATATATATATATCTATAGGTGCTTAGTACCTATGATGCTTGTATAGTTAGAGCATCATTTTGGAATTAGGGCTTTGGTACATAAGACCTTACTTTGGTAAAAGACCTTGAGAGATAGAGGCAGTTTTCCGTATATATATATATATATATATATATATATATATATATATATATATACAGAGGTGTTGATGATTAATGAGTTTCACTATCTTTACTAGAGCTTTGAGAATGATGATGATGTTGATGCTTGATGATAAACGAGAACTAGAGTGGACAAGAATTTTGAGAATTTTGAGATCACTTATGAGATATAGAAGCGAAGTGAGAAAAAGAGAATTAGTATTTTGTTTGATGAACGGCTAGTTTCGACATCGATAGTTATATAACTCTTTTCCCTTGTAGTATACCTCCGAGAAGAAGAGGGAACGAAAGGAACATAAACCGAGAAGAGGATGAAGAAGAGAAGCAGAAAGACCAATAGTTGAGATAATACGATAAGAGTTAGAGATTTTATCGCGTTTTATAGACACGACCCTAATAGGGCGAACGTATTATGGAGATTTCATGGGATGCATAGATACTTTTGACCAATTGTACTTCGTAATAGAGGTACTTTCACCGGGACCACGTTTATCATCGCTAGAGTAAACATGAGAGTAGATTTATTGAGTCACTATCCCGCTTGGTCGTTTTAAAATTTTTCTGCATCCATTTGAACTCCTATATGAGATGAACTATTTGCTATTGAGAATTTGTTTTTCCAGAATCCACTGTGTTCGGGCCTGAGCCATTTGTGTTGGGAAATCCTTACCCCTAGTTTTAACAGTGGACAATTTATTCATTTTCCACTTAGTGGATTGCTTCTACTTCCAGTATTGATTTACTCCTATCATATTACATCTCAGTTTTTATCTTAGTTTCTGTTCTAGCTTTTGATCTTCCTTTGATTGTAACTTCTTCATTATCCTTGAGATAGCACTGGCTATTATGGAATCATTCCATTACTTGAGCTCGTCTTGTTCAAGATCAGACGATTTTTATTCATCACATCCTAGTCCCTACCACATCCGACAAGAGTTAGGAATGTCTAGGTAACTAGGATGGCATAACAAGAAGAGTATTTGGAAGAAAACACGAGTTACGAGAGCAGTCGTAGAATATATTATTACGGGACGAGCACAACTGTTCGATTATGGATTTTCTTATATTAGCCAAGTATGTAGAAAGCTAACCCTTTCGAGGATGAGAAGAAGTGATGCTAAGCCAGAATAGGCGATAGCAGATTCAAGGAGATCGAGATGACAGATTAGAACAGATGACGTTTTCCACGATAGCAGACTGAGATGACGACTAGTATAGAAGTAGCAACGTCGTAGTATTACAGGATGTTTTATTTCCGTTATGCCCCGCGATTAGTAAGAGTTCTCGAAAGAGAAAATTTCCTTATATGTCTATACGACGATGACCATAGAGTCCCTATGCTTGAGTAGAGCTTTGAGCTGATGTTACGATGATAGACATGAAATATGTCTTTGACGTTGAGTATGAGAACTAAGGAAATAATATGATGTTGAGTAAGAGTCTTATGATTTGTGAGTTATGAGAATTCGTTCTAAGGATGATATATGTCCCCTTAGACTTTTCCGAGAAAGAGAAACCGATTGAAAGAAATAGAGTTGATGATATGAGATAAGGCAATAAAATCGTAGCTGAATACGAACGTCAGTTTCACGACTTGGTTCGGTATGCCACATATCGAGAAGAGATGAACGAGAAGATGTCAGAATTGTTTCGATTATGATTGAGACAAGAGATTTTGAAACGATTTAACGAGTCGGAGTGCGGATATGAGTACTGAAGCATTAAATAGAGCATTTGATATAGAACTGGCAATGTAGCCAGAGAAAGCGATTTGAGCTTCAGCACCCCAAAGTGGGTAAGAGCACTCGAACGTGCAATCCACCTTTTTCTGAACGAGGGCAAGAAGGGAGAAGAAAATGAGACGACCGAAGTCAAGGCCCTAAGAAGCCGTGGCAGAGTCAGAAGGCGCCACCGCAATATCAAAATTGAGACAAACGGCCTTATGTTGGCCCAACTGCCCCAGCAGCAGTAAACCTTCAAGAACCACGAGAAATATCACCTTGTCGAAGAGCAATAAATTACATTCGAGAGAATGCAAGATGGGACAGAATAGTTGTTACACCTGCGGAAGGGTCGGGCACTACTCGAACCAGTGTCCGAATCGGCAGCAAAGTGGAAGCGGAGAACGATCGAGTCAGTTTCGGCCGCAACTTAAAGCGATAAGGGAATCCTACCGCTACCTCTACCACATCGACAACAGCCAGCCTTTCGACCATGTCAGTCAAGAAGGCAACCACCAGCCCCGTAGGCGAATCGACCTCATCACCAGAGACTGTTCGCGCTTGAGCAGAAAGCACCAGACAAGAATCGAGGAAAATTTTCATATATAGACGAATTGAAAGGTGTGCCCACAGTATTTTGTTTAACACCGAACGAAGAGCCTGTTCCACAACCTCTAAAGAGAAATCACACCCACAGGCTGAACCACTACGGTTTCATCCGTGTGCCCTAACTTAGAATTCGAGTTGAGATCGATTAAGCTCGAGACGAGAAACCTGAGATTGATGCCTATGTGGCACTAGGATATAATTTTTGGAATGGACTGGTTAGAGGAAAACTATGTGAAGATACAATGCAAGGAGAGACAGATATCTTTTCAGCCACCTAGCCAAGAACCTACTTCCTTCATTGGTATTGAGAGAAAATGGAAGAAGACGCTGATCATCTCGGCACTGCAAGTAAGAAAGTTCTTGCGGAGAAATGATACAACGCGTACGTTGTATATCTGAGCCAGAGAGACAAATCCAAAGCAAACGTTGATGATGCCAGTCGTGCGAGAGTATAAAGATGTTTTTCCCTAAGACTTTATCGGGATTACCCCAGACCGACAGCTTGGGTTATGATTGATTTGGAGCCCGGCGCGTCACCGACGTTGAAAGCGCCATACGGAATGACCCCCACAGAGTTGCGAGAGTTAAAACTGCAACTACAAGAACTTCTAGATATGAGTTTTTTTTTCGACCTAGTGTTTCCTTGTGGGGAGCACCAGTTCTGGTTGTTAAAAAGAAGGATGGAGGCTTGAGGTTGTGTATCGATTATCGAGAGTTGAATAAGTGACGATAAAGAATAAGTATCCGTTACGCCGAATCGATAATCTGTTCGATCAACTACAAAGAGCGAGCACTTTTTCAAAATTTGACTTGAGAATGAAATACCATCAGCTGAAGATATGATCGGAAGATATTCCGAAGACGGCATTTCGTACGAGATATAGACACTATGAGTTAATAGTAATGCCTTTCAGATTGACGAATGCTCCGGCAGTATTCATGGATCTCATGAACCGCGTTTTTCGCGAATACCTAGACAAGATCGCGTTAGAGAGATTGTGAGTTGAGAAGTTTTATGTGAGTTTTGGCTTGAAGAAGTCAAGTTCGTTTGGCCGAAGGATTGTGAACGAAGTTTTCGAGAGCTAAAGAAGAGACTTAGTATGCAATTTACATTGATGCATCGAAAAATGGTCTAGGTTGTGTGCTGATGCAAGAAGGAAAAGATATCTTATGTTTCGATAGTTTGTAGCTGAGCTCTGCTCCGGAAGCCGAGCTGAAGTTGAGCTCTGCTCTGCTCTGACGACAGAGCTGAAAGCTTTCCTCTGCACTGGCGCCGATTTCTCTGCTCTGGTGCGGAACTAACTTTAGAGAGAGAGGAGTCAAAGCAAGTGGATACCGCATGAGGTAAATTATCTAACGCATGATTTAGAATTAGCAGCCGTAGTGCATGCTTTGAAGATATGGAGACGCCATCTCTACGAAGTATAATGTGAGTTATACACCGATCATAAAAGTCTCAAATTTTTCTTTGAGCAACAAAGAAGACGATTAGAGTTAGTGAAGGATTACGATTGTGAAAAGAATTATCACCCTGGAAAGGCTAACGTTGTAACTGACGTGTTAAACAGAAGAGAATCAGGGAGAGTTGGGATTTCTCCTCCCTCGAGAAGTGTCGCAGCCCGATCCCGACACTAGTAATAGCGGGGACCGAGTATCGATACGACTAATAAAAGAAAGGGGAAAGATAGAAAGAATATATAGATCAACAGCGGAAGCTCACAAAGAAACGTGCTAAGGAAAGATCATCATAATTCATCAAAAGGGTATATTTGTCAATATCGTCATAACTCGATAAATATCAGGAATCTCAACATGAAAAGCAAAACAAGTATAACTCAATTTTTATATAGAGTCATAATATTCAGAGTTTGATAACGAAAGGTGAACCGACTATATGTATGAAGACATATAATCGTGAGTAAAATGCTTGATTTAAAACAACATAACTTCATATCGAAACTCTATCGACAAAACAGTCATACGATAGAGAAAGAAAACGTCAACCCGAAACATTCCCCACCAGCACCGCACCATACTCCCCCTCCGCTTATCCTGCACGTTTAGAAATACATGCAGGGCGTGAGTACATAAATACTCAGTGGACATATCGCCGAAAAACAAAGCTGCTCATAGAGCTATAAATTGAACTTGCCACACTTCAGCAATACACAGGAATTATATCTTAAAGGAACCTGTGCAAGCAGTTAAAACTCAACATCATTAATAAATGAATGAAATGACTCAAATGACTGCAGTCAAAACTCAGCAAGTAAGTACCACATCTACAACTCATCATCATCTCAACTCAGGTACTGAGAAGTAGGCCTCCTTCTCAAGCACCGTGACCGGCCGATTCGCTCAACGGCTCACAGTCACCTCAGTGTACACTAGCCCTGGCAGGATAGCTATCAACTGCCCAGGACCCGATCGTCTCATCTCAACAGTAGAGGGTAAACATACAAGCTCAACATCATCATAAAAATATTGGCAAGTCAATAATTCTCAAACATCATCATAATCTCAAAACATCAAAACATCTCATAATTTCATCATCATTTAAAACAGTTTAGAAAAGCTCTTAAACTGTATACTCAAAATAATGCCCACCTGAAGACCTTACTCAAAATCTCCCGTCAAAGCAGAGTTACTTATTACCTTGCTCTGCTCGTGTCTTCAGGGATCATCATCATCATCGAAGGTTCATGTCATAAAATGAATCTCGATTAGAAACTCATTTGACTAATTCTCAAGCCTTAACTCGTGCTCTATCTCATATTCTATCTCCTTACTCAACTCTATATAAACTCTTCACTCGTCTCAAATCCTTAAGTTCAAGGATAGGTTTCAAGAAAAAACATGGTTCTAAGTCTCGATTTATCTCTCATATAAGGCTCGTCTAATCTCATTCAAACACATAGGCAACACAATCACATAAGGCACATAAGCAATCACAATCAAACATCATCAAAACATGCTCTGTTTATACACTGACTCAACTTCAAAATTTAAACTGTTCTGACTCCGACATCTCCTGGACTCGAGACTCATACCAAAAGAAAGATCTACGAGTCTAGTTTCATTTAAAAAAAAGTAGAGTCGAAAACTCCAAGTTGTTTGAGAGATATGACATTTTTACCACGATCTACCATTTCTGGCAGTTTTGAGCAATCGAAAGTTACAATTTTTGAAAAACAGTAAACGTTGTCAAACTGGGCTCAATCTTAGTGGATATCTAGCTAACACAATAATATTGATACCATAAAAATTTGGAAAGCTAGATCACATAGGAAGCTACTGAAATGAATGACTCTTTCCCCTGTTCTCTGAATTTCTCGGTAGTAATGTGCAGTTTAGGTTTTGTATTTTAAAGAAATATCAAACGAAGTTGAAATGGCTTAAAATTTTATCAGGGTACTCAAGACTCATGTAGGGACTTTCTATAAAATTTTCAAAGCTATTAGACATCGACAAACCATCGATCACAGTAGGTCAGTAGGCCTACGGAATTTCTCCAATTTGGACTCAAAAATCATATATCTCAAAAACATCTCTATCTTGAATACAACATCATAATTCTCAACAACAAACTCATACCAAAACTCATTTCATCACTTCTAATCATCAATCTAAACCATCACTTAACATCATAGCATGCTCAAGAACTCATATAACCACTCAAATCTTCAAATTAACTCAAGAACTCATATTCGTTATCACTCATTTCTAATCATCATTTTAATCCATCAACTATCATAACTACAATCTCTAAGGCTCATTTATATACTCGATCCTCACTCTCTTCATGATCTTCAACTTGAATTAGGAGTTGTTTTAATACTCTAATCATCTATATACATGCTCATAAAGCTTAGATATAAGTAGATTCATGTGTTTAGAGACTTACTCTTATGATCTGTATAACGAACAGTATAACTCCACTTTCTTGATTCCTAGCTCAAACCTTCGTCCAGCTTTTGTTTTATGGATATACGAGTGTTTTCAGCTTGGTTTAATCGGTGGTTATGGGATAAAAAGTAGCTTACAAAGTTTTTTTAACTAGCTCATCAATGGCGTTGGATAATGACAGTCGAGAGAAAAGAAAAAAAAAAGAGAGGAGAGAGAGGAAAGGGACGTCTGTTATGGGGATGAAAGAGAAAGGTGTTATTTATATAACCCCTTTTACTTAGCCATCAAGTATTGGATAATTAACACATGCTTAATTATCCACTTGCATAAAATATCTTATCCGTTAACAATGTTTATCCACTTGCTTTGACTCCTCTCTCTCAAAAGTAGGTTCTGCACTAGAGCAGAGAAATGCTCGCCAGAGGAATGCATTCTCTGTCAGGGCAGAGGAATGACTTCCCCTCTGTCTGGGCAGACGAATGCCTTCGCCTCTGGCATAGCAGAGGACTGACTTCCCCTCTGTCTGGGCAGACGAATGCCTTCGCCTCTGGCATAGCAGAGGACTGACTTCCCCTCTGTCTGGGCAGACGAATGCCTTCGCCTCTGGCATAGCAGAGGACTGACTTCCCCTCTGTCTGGGCAGACGAATGCCTTCGCCTCTGGCATAGCAGAGGACTGACTTCCCCTCTGTCTGGGCAGACGAATGCCTTCGCCTCTAGCATAGCAGAGGACTGACTTCCCCTCTGTCTGGGCAGACGAATGCCTTCGCCTCTGGCAGGGCAGAGGATTCGGCTCCCCTCTGGCAGGGCAGAGGACTCGGCTCCCCTCTGGCAGGGCAGAGGACTCGGCTCCCCTCTGACAGGGCAGAGCTCGCGTCCCGAGCAGAGCTCGCAAGCCAGAGCAAAACTCCCACGCCATAGCAGAACTCCAAGGTCAGATTTTTAACATTAACAACGTTCAACCATTAACTCTATACATCCTTATTTCCTCAATGTATTACATTCAGTAGTTCTTCATCGAAAAATACAATAGCTCAAACTATTGGAAAATCTCATCTCATCATAAACTTATATATATATATATATATATATATATATATATATCAGTAAAATATTTCTCATAAAATACTGATATGCAAAATAATAATAGCTGTATGCTATTTCCCGATTTTAAAAATAATCTCGTTCTCCAAAATCTTGAAAATAATCCGTGTTAACATAACACAAAACAAATCATACTCACATCATCGTAACAAATAGTCACGTAGACAATCACTCAAACCATCTCAGATAAAACACGGATACGATTCACATCAAAGCAATCAGCAATCATCTCTCAATTAGATCATCTCTCAGATCGACTCTCCCTTCTATAGGGTTTCTCACTCACTTATCTCAACTCTATTCTTAATCAGATGTTCCTATTAACAATAGGACAATTAATCTCACAGATACCTCTGTATCCGTCATCGGGAAAAATAAATTATGCTCTTTTCTCAATTCAATCAGCATCTCTATCTCAACTCATTTTCTCAAACTACTCACTCTCTATCCTCATCATTGATTCTATCAGACTCATATCTCCATCTAGAAGAATAACTCGTCTCATCAAAATAATGTAACTCTAATGCTCAGTATCTCTATTTATCATCATTACTCCATCTCATTTTAATTATAATCTCATATCTCAGTACCGTAGTACTCTCTGTAGTGTCTCGACACTACTACTACTCATAAAAGTACGGGGTGTTACATCCTACCCCCCTTAAAAAAAATTTCGTCCCGAAATTTGAATTATTCACTTTCGGGAAAAAGCTCGGGATATTTCTCTTTCATCTTCTTTTCAATTTTCTATGTTGCTTCCTCTTGCCCATAATGTCTCCATTGGATTTTCACCAAAGGAATTGACTTGTTTCTCAGTTGCTGGATCTTTCGGTCCAGAATAGCATCGGGCCTCTTCGTAGCTCAAGTCCGGCTCTAGGGACACTTCTTCTTAATGAATGACGTGTTTTGGATCAAACACGTATTTTCTTAATTGTGAAACATGGAAAACGTTATGAACGTTCGCGATGCTCGGAGGCAACGCACGTCTATAGGCAACAGGGCCTACTTTCTCGGGTATATTGTAGGGTCTAATATATATCTCGGTTTGAGTTTTCCTCTAACTCCAAAACGATGTACTCCTCTGGATGGGGAAACTTTAAAAAAAACTTTGTCTCCTACATTAAAATGAATCTATGTTCGCCTAGTGTCTGCCTAAGACTTTTGGCGATCTTGTGCTTCTTTAATTCTCTATTGAATCTGTCGCACAATGGCGATCATCTCTTCAATGGCTTCTGGTTCAAGCACTTTCTCTCTCTCCAACGTCATCCCAAATAAAGCGGGGATCTACATTTTCGTCCGTACAGGGCTTCGTATGGAGCCATGTTAATAGTCGAGTGAAAACTGTTATTATAAGCAAACTCGATCAGGGGCAAAACTTGCTCCCATTGACTTCCTCTATCTAGCACAACAGTTCTAATTATGTCTTCTAAAACTTGTATAGTCCTTTCGGATTGTCCATCCGTCTGCGGATGAAAGGCTGTACTAAAATTCAGTTTAGTACCTAACTCTTTTTACATGCTCGTCTAGAAACGTAAAGTAAATCTGGAATCTCGATCCGATGTAATCGTCATCGGTACTCCGTGCAATCGCACTATCTCTCGTTTCATTCCTTTTCACCAAAAATTCGTTTTTAAGTCTTGGTACATTTTTGTACCTCCTGGGTGTGCTGTATAAGGGTGTCATGAGCTTCACTCATGATTTCATTTTTCAACTCTTCTCTATCAGGCACATACGTTCTTCCATCAAATAATATGGCTTTGTCTGTCGTTTATTGATAATTCTCCATCTTCTCGGTTTGAATCTTCATTCGTAACCTCTCCATCTTTTCATCCTCTCTTTGAGTTGTGATTATCCTTGACCGTAGGTCAGATGTAACGTTCAATGTAGCAATCACTATTTCCGTCGTTTGAGGTGGTATCACTACCTCCAATCTCAATCTCGAATTCTTTGATCAAGTTTTCTTCTTGAGTAAGGAAAAATCTTAACTCTCCTTGATTCTTTCTACTCAACGCATCAGCGACAACGTTAGCTTTTCTAGGGTGATATTTTATCCTGCAATCGTAATCTTACACCAACTCTAGCCATCTTCTCTGTCGCATGTTCAGATCTTTTTGCTCAAAGAAGTACTCGAGACTTTTGTGATCGGTGTATATCTCACACCGTACTCCATAAAGATGGTGTCTCCAACCTTTCAAGCATGCACTACGGCTGCTAACTCTAAATCATGCATCGGATAATTCACCTTATGCGGCCTGAGTTGTCGTGAGACATATGCAATAACTCTTCCATCTTGCATCAGTACACATCCCATTTCATTCTTCGATGCGTCTGTATAGACTGCATACTCTTTGTTCTCCTTTGGAACGGCTAAAACTGGGGCAGTGGTAATTCTCTTCTTCTGCTCTTGAGAACTCAACTCACACTCGTTCGTCCACTCAAATTTAACTTCTTTCTTTAGCAGGTGCATCAATGGCTTAGCTATTTTCAAAAAGCCCTCAATATATCATTGGTAATACCTTGCTAATCCTAGAAAACTGCGGATTTCGGTGTTCTCCACTTTACCGCTTGAACTTTTGCTGGGTCTACTTTGATTCCTCTCGCAGACACGACATGGCCAAGGAAATTGATTTCTTTAAGCCAAAACTCACATTCGCTGAACTTAGCATATAGCTTTTTAGCTCTCAAACTCGATTCTCAAATATTCTTCGTGTTCTCGTTTACTCTTTGAGTAAATCAGAATGTCATCTATGAACACTAACACGAACTTGTCTAAGTATTCGTGTAAGATTCGGTTCATGAGATCCATGAACACTGCAAGGGCATTCGTCAATCCAAAAGGCATGACTATGAATTCATAGTGCCCGTATCTTGTACGAAATGCCATCTTCGGAATATCTTCCGATCTTATCTTCAGCTTATGATACCCCGTTCTCAAGTCAATCTTTGAAAAAGTGCTTGCTCCTTGGAGTTGATAAATCATCGATCCGAGGTAACGGATACTTATTCTTCTGTGTCAACTTATTCAACTCGCGGTAGTCAATGCATAACCTCAAACTACCGTCCTCCTTTTTGACATAGAGAACCGGTGCTCCCCACGGGGAAAACACTAGGTCGAATGAAGCCCAAATCTAAAAATTCTTGAAGTTGCAGCCTCAACTCTTACAACTCTATCGGGGCCATACTATATGGGGCCTTCGACGTCGGTGCGGCTCTGGGCTCAAGATTAATCGTAAATTCGAGCTATCGATCTGGGGGTAAACGTGATAAAGCTTTAGGAAAAACGTCTTTGTATTCTCGCACGACGGGCACGTCATCTATGTTTGTTTTGGACTCCTCACTCGGATTCAGGTATACAACATACGTGGTTGTATCCTTTCTCTCCAAAAGCTTTCGGGCTTGAAGCACCGAAATTATTGGCGACTTTCTTCATTTTCTCACAACGCCAATAAACGAAGTAGGCTCTTGGCCTGGAAATTGAAACGATATTCGTCTCTCCTTGCTTTGTATCATCGCATGGTACTCCTCTAACCAATCCATTCCCAAAATAATATCTATGTGCTACATAGACATCATCCTTAGGTTTTTAGCCTTGAGCTTAATCAATTCTAGCTCGAATTCTAAGTCAGGACATACGAGTGAGATCGTAGTGGTTCTGCCTATAGGAGTCATCACTCTTAGATGTTGCGGAGCATGCTCTATGTTCAAATCTATAGTATCGACACAAGTATGGGGAAATAAAAGAATGGGGTGCTCCCGTGTCAAACAGTATTACTATGGATACACCCTTCAACTCACCAATACCTGCTAGATTTCCTCGATTCTTGTCCTGAGCCTTCCGCTCATACCTAAACACTCTCTGATGATAGGGTTGATTCGCCTGCGGGGCTGGCGGCTGCCTTCCTGACTGACGTGGTCGATAGGCTGGCTGTTGTCGCTGTGGCGGTGGTAGCGGTAGGACTCCCTCCATCGCTTTGAGCTGCGGCTGGTACTGGTTCAGCCTTCCTCCGCCTCTACTTTGCTGGCGATTTGGACACTGATTGGAGTAGTGTCCGATCCTTCCGCAGGTGTAGCAGCTGTTCTGTCCCATCTTGCACTCTCCGATGTGTAGCTTGTTGCATTTCGGGCAACGAGGTATTCCTCGCGATCCTGGTGGAGCTACTGCTGGAGCAGTCTGGCCAACGTAAGGTCGGCTATCTCGGTTCTGATAGTGTGGCGGTGCATTCTGACTCTGCCACAGCTTCTTGGGACCTTGACTTCGGTCGTCCCATTTTCTCTTGCCTTTCTGGCCTTGGCCAGAAAAAGATTGGCTTCCCGATTGAAAATTCGGGTTCGACAATTGCGTCGAAGCTTGACTCGTTTTCTCTGGCTGCATAGCCAATTCCATATCTAGCGCTCTGTTCAGCGCTTCAGCATAAGTTAGCGCACTCTGGCTTGCTAACACAACTCGTATCTCTTGCTTCAAACCATAACAAAATAGTTCCGACATCTTTTCGTCCGTGTCCACTCGATATGGGGCATATTGAGCCAAATCGCAGAATTGCCGGTCATACTCGGCTACTGTCTTATTGCCTTGCTTCAAATTGGCAAAATCTGTTTCCTTCTTTTTCCGGTAACTCCGGGGTATATACTTCTCACACAGAGCTGCTTTGAACTGATCCCAAGTAAGGGCATCTAGTTGCTCTGGGGTCATGGTTCTCTGTTTAGCTTCCCACCAGAAATCTGCAGATCCCTTGAGTTGATAGGACATGCATGTAAGACGCTCGTGATCATCACATCTCAAAAATCTAAAGATCCGTTCTATACTCCGGATCCACTCTTCCGTCTCAGCAGGATCTCCAGATCCATTAAACACCGGTGGACTTTGTCTTAGGAAAAATTCCTCTATTCTCCTCTCTGGTGGTGGAGGAGGTGGTGGTGTAGGATTTCTCTGTTCCTCATCTTCTTCTTGGATTCTGTTTCTCCTTCTCGGAGGCATACTATAAGATATAAATATATCAGCCTCAAAGCTAATCTTTTCGTCATCTCAAAATACAAGTTCTATTTTCTCAACTCAAATAGACGTCTCAACTCGGTTCTATATATATCATATAGAATTCTCATCTCAGTTCTCTATATCTCAACTCAATTCTATATTTCTCATATAGAATTCTCATAGTTCTCGTCATCTCTATCGTTCATCTAACATCATGCTTCAAATCATCAATCTCAAAACTCTGATGTGACATAAAGCTCTCTAGTCATCAACGACATCTCTATATCATAGGGAAAATTGCCTCTCTTTTGAGGTCTTACACAAAAGCGAAGGTTCTTTGTATAAAACGCCCTATTACTACAATGATGCTTTCGCTATGCAAGCATCATAGGGACTAAGCGTCATATATGTTCTATGCTATGCTTCTAGCTATGTACATTGACTATGCATCACTATATATATACATATACATATACATCTCTAGATAGTCTCGGTCGTCATCTATCAATCTCCTATCTCGTCATTGTCATCGTCATTACCTGATGTCCTACTCCCAACATCATCAGTTGGTGCATCCTCACTCGGGTTCGACTCTACATCCTTATACTCGTCTATGATCCGATACACGCTATCGTCACTCGGCTCATCCTCGACATCCGTGTCATACATCGGATAGTAAACCGGCACCTCGGGAATAGAAACCCATGTCTCGGTGCCGTCGTCCGCAACCTGATGCTATAAAGGCTGGGTTCGCCCGCGTCCAACTGTCATATCTGGAGTTTCCTCGTCCGGATCCTCCTCATCGGTGTCTGACCTCGCAGATCGAGATCCTCCCTCTTGGGCGCCTCGATAAGGTGGATAGTGGAGCTGGTGCGTGTAAGGCTATAAAGCCAAAACGTCGGAATCTAGCACTAGGGCAACTCTCGAATCGGATGGCCTTGATACCCGCTGAATCTGAGGTTCTGTAAAAACAAACGGCGGTGATGATCTGATAGGTAGCATTGGCAAGGGTGCCGTCACCGGGGTCAAATCCCACAATGGTAAGTCGGCGTTAGGATATGTGATCATCGCCAAATACGAAAACGGATCGTGCTCCATGACCGGTGAATACGTCTCGAAAACTATCGAATCTGAAACAGCCTGGTCAGGTATAACCGGCATTGCCTCACTAGGGGGTGGTGGTACAACCACTAACTCTCCACCCTGGACTGGCCCATCGGGCACTTCGTACGGCGGTGCAGGGGAATCGCCGAACGCAAAATAACGATGGCTGAGCGTCGCGATAAAACCGCTAATATCACCATACCTCACTCCTCCCAACCACGTAGTGTCCACGAATAGGGGGACTAATGTTGTCGCCCAAACTCCCCACGTGGGTGGTAATCGCGGAATCAGAAGGTCGATAGCTTCCGCTCCGTCGATTCCATAGGGAATAACCTTCTGCCAGCGTCGATGGTAATGCGCTTAGAAACTCTCCTAGCGTATCGTCCTCATCTGGCTCGGACTCTCTTAAACCAGCATTTCGTTGCTTCTTCAATAATACGCTGCATCCTAAAAATAAAAACATCGTTTTTCTCAAAAGTGGATACGAAACTTACTTGGTATTCCACCCCAATCATCAACATACTCTTTCTCATTTGGTATGGTGGGGCAACGGCTATACTAGCCTCAAAATGACTCCCAAATATTCCTCAACTCATGGTTCTCATCACGCTCAGATAGTTCCACCGTCAAACATCACATAACTCATTAGTGAGTCAACTCAAAACTCAGCATGAAAGCGGAAAAGAAAACATCAAAAGCTCTTACCTCGATAAGTCGGAGGAGATGGGGTGCTGGGGTTCTGTTTCCACTGACTCTCAAACCAGTCTAAGAACTCAAGTTAGACTAGTACTCAACTCATAAATAAGAGCAAATAAAAGCTCAACTCAATCAAGCATTAGACTCAGAGCAGACGACCTGCTCTGATACCACTCTGTCGCAGCCCGATCCCGACACTAGTAATAGCGGGGACCGAGTATCGATACGACTAATAAAAGAAAGGGGAAAGATAGAAAGAATACATAGATCAACAGCGGAAGCTCACAAAGAAACGTGCTAAGGAAAGATCATCATAATTCATCAAAAGGGTATATTTGTCAATATCGTCATAACTCGATAAATATCAGGAATCTCAACATGAAAAGCAAAACAAGTATAACTCAATTTTTATATAGAGTCATAATATTCAGAGTTTGATAACGAAAGGTGAACCGACTATATGTATGAAGACATATAATCGTGAGTAAAATGCTTGATTTAAAACAACATAACTTCATATCGAAACTCTATCGACAAAACAGTCATACGATAGAGAAAGAAAACGTCAACCCGAAACATTCCCCACCAGCACCGCACCATACTCCCCCTCCGCTTATCCTGCACGTTTAGAAATACATGCAGGGCGTGAGTACATAAATACTCAGTGGACATATCGCCGAAAAACAAAGCTGCTCATAGAGCTATAAATTGAACTTGCCACACTTCAGCAATACACAGGAATTATATCTTAAAGGAACCTGTGCAAGCAGT
The DNA here is from genome assembly GCF_028751815.1 of Salvia miltiorrhiza. NCBI lineage: Eukaryota > Viridiplantae > Streptophyta > Magnoliopsida > Lamiales > Lamiaceae > Salvia > Salvia miltiorrhiza. The sequence continues at coordinate 6,340,542 of NC_080387.1, read as the reverse complement.
TAAAACTCAACATCATTAATAAATGAATGAAATGACTCAAATGACTGCAGTCAAAACTCAGCAAGTAAGTACCACATCTACAACTCATCATCATCTCAACTCAGGTACTGAGAAGTAGGCCTCCTTCTCAAGCACCGTGACCGGCCGATTCGCTCAACGGCTCACAGTCACCTCAGTGTACACTAGCCCTGGCAGGATAGCTATCAACTGCCCAGGACCCGATCGTCTCATCTCAACAGTAGAGGGTAAACATACAAGCTCAACATCATCATAAAAATATTGGCAAGTCAATAATTCTCAAACATCATCATAATCTCAAAACATCAAAACATCTCATAATTTCATCATCATTTAAAACAGTTTAGAAAAGCTCTTAAACTGTATACTCAAAATAATGCCCACCTGAAGACCTTACTCAAAATCTCCCGTCAAAGCAGAGTTACTTATTACCTTGCTCTGCTCGTGTCTTCAGGGATCATCATCATCATCGAAGGTTCATGTCATAAAATGAATCTCGATTAGAAACTCATTTGACTAATTCTCAAGCCTTAACTCGTGCTCTATCTCATATTCTATCTCCTTACTCAACTCTATATAAACTCTTCACTCGTCTCAAATCCTTAAGTTCAAGGATAGGTTTCAAGAAAAAACATGGTTCTAAGTCTCGATTTATCTCTCATATAAGGCTCGTCTAATCTCATTCAAACACATAGGCAACACAATCACATAAGGCACATAAGCAATCACAATCAAACATCATCAAAACATGCTCTGTTTATACACTGACTCAACTTCAAAATTTAAACTGTTCTGACTCCGACATCTCCTGGACTCGAGACTCATACCAAAAGAAAGATCTACGAGTCTAGTTTCATTTAAAAAAAAGTAGAGTCGAAAACTCCAAGTTGTTTGAGAGATATGACATTTTTACCACGATCTACCATTTCTGGCAGTTTTGAGCAATCGAAAGTTACAATTTTTGAAAAACAGTAAACGTTGTCAAACTGGGCTCAATCTTAGTGGATATCTAGCTAACACAATAATATTGATACCATAAAAATTTGGAAAGCTAGATCACATAGGAAGCTACTGAAATGAATGACTCTTTCCCCTGTTCTCTGAATTTCTCGGTAGTAATGTGCAGTTTAGGTTTTGTATTTTAAAGAAATATCAAACGAAGTTGAAATGGCTTAAAATTTTATCAGGGTACTCAAGACTCATGTAGGGACTTTCTATAAAATTTTCAAAGCTATTAGACATCGACAAACCATCGATCACAGTAGGTCAGTAGGCCTACGGAATTTCTCCAATTTGGACTCAAAAATCATATATCTCAAAAACATCTCTATCTTGAATACAACATCATAATTCTCAACAACAAACTCATACCAAAACTCATTTCATCACTTCTAATCATCAATCTAAACCATCACTTAACATCATAGCATGCTCAAGAACTCATATAACCACTCAAATCTTCAAATTAACTCAAGAACTCATATTCGTTATCACTCATTTCTAATCATCATTTTAATCCATCAACTATCATAACTACAATCTCTAAGGCTCATTTATATACTCGATCCTCACTCTCTTCATGATCTTCAACTTGAATTAGGAGTTGTTTTAATACTCTAATCATCTATATACATGCTCATAAAGCTTAGATATAAGTAGATTCATGTGTTTAGAGACTTACTCTTATGATCTGTATAACGAACAGTATAACTCCACTTTCTTGATTCCTAGCTCAAACCTTCGTCCAGCTTTTGTTTTATGGATATACGAGTGTTTTCAGCTTGGTTTAATCGGTGGTTATGGGATAAAAAGTAGCTTACAAAGTTTTTTTAACTAGCTCATCAATGGCGTTGGATAATGACAGTCGAGAGAAAAGAAAAAAAAAAGAGAGGAGAGAGAGGAAAGGGACGTCTGTTATGGGGATGAAAGAGAAAGGTGTTATTTATATAACCCCTTTTACTTAGCCATCAAGTATTGGATAATTAACACATGCTTAATTATCCACTTGCATAAAATATCTTATCCGTTAACAATGTTTATCCACTTGCTTTGACTCCTCTCTCTCAAAAGTAGGTTCTGCACTAGAGCAGAGAAATGCTCGCCAGAGGAATGCATTCTCTGTCAGGGCAGAGGAATGACTTCCCCTCTGTCTGGGCAGACGAATGCCTTCGCCTCTGGCATAGCAGAGGACTGACTTCCCCTCTGTCTGGGCAGACGAATGCCTTCGCCTCTGGCATAGCAGAGGACTGACTTCCCCTCTGTCTGGGCAGACGAATGCCTTCGCCTCTGGCATAGCAGAGGACTGACTTCCCCTCTGTCTGGGCAGACGAATGCCTTCGCCTCTGGCATAGCAGAGGACTGACTTCCCCTCTGTCTGGGCAGACGAATGCCTTCGCCTCTAGCATAGCAGAGGACTGACTTCCCCTCTGTCTGGGCAGACGAATGCCTTCGCCTCTGGCAGGGCAGAGGATTCGGCTCCCCTCTGGCAGGGCAGAGGACTCGGCTCCCCTCTGGCAGGGCAGAGGACTCGGCTCCCCTCTGACAGGGCAGAGCTCGCGTCCCGAGCAGAGCTCGCAAGCCAGAGCAAAACTCCCACGCCATAGCAGAACTCCAAGGTCAGATTTTTAACATTAACAACGTTCAACCATTAACTCTATACATCCTTATTTCCTCAATGTATTACATTCAGTAGTTCTTCATCGAAAAATACAATAGCTCAAACTATTGGAAAATCTCATCTCATCATAAACTTATATATATATATATATATATATATCTCAGTAAAATATTTCTCATAAAATACTGATATGCAAAATAATAATAGCTGTATGCTATTTCCCGATTTTAAAAATAATCTCGTTCTCCAAAATCTTGAAAATAATCCGTGTTAACATAACACAAAACAAATCATACTCACATCATCGTAACAAATAGTCACGTAGACAATCACTCAAACCATCTCAGATAAAACACGGATACGATTCACATCAAAGCAATCAGCAATCATCTCTCAATTAGATCATCTCTCAGATCGACTCTCCCTTCTATAGGGTTTCTCACTCACTTATCTCAACTCTATTCTTAATCAGATGTTCCTATTAACAATAGGACAATTAATCTCACAGATACCTCTGTATCCGTCATCGGGAAAAATAAATTATGCTCTTTTCTCAATTCAATCAGCATCTCTATCTCAACTCATTTTCTCAAACTACTCACTCTCTATCCTCATCATTGATTCTATCAGACTCATATCTCCATCTAGAAGAATAACTCGTCTCATCAAAATAATGTAACTCTAATGCTCAGTATCTCTATTTATCATCATTACTCCATCTCATTTTAATTATAATCTCATATCTCAGTACCGTAGTACTCTCTGTAGTGTCTCGACACTACTACTACTCATAAAAGTACGGGGTGTTACAAGAAGTGAACCTAATCAAGGAATTCGAGAAGATGAATTGGGAGGTAGTAATACCACCGCAAACGACAGAAATAGTAATTTCTGCACTGAGCTTTACACCAGACTTACGACCGAGAAGCTCTGCTCTGCCAAGAGAGCTATGTTTTGAGCGGTCTTTACTTTGGACGGAGCTGGCGCCGATTCCTCTGCTCTGACAGAGAAATCACGATTCCTCTGCTCTGGCAGAGAAGGATAAAAAGATGGAAAGGTTGCGAAGGAAGATTCGAACCGAGAAAGTAGAGAATTATCAAGAGGCGGCAGATAATGCCGTTTTGTTTAAGGAAAGAGACTGAGTGTGCCTGATAAGAAAAGCTGAAGAATGAAATCACGAGCCAACTCGTACTTTTATGAGTAGTAGTAATGTCGAGACACTACAGAGAGTACTACGGTACTGAGATATGAGATTATAATTAAGATGAGATGGAGTTATGATGGTAAATAGAGATATTGAGCATTAGAGTTACACTTTTTGATGAGACTAGAGCGCTGAGACATAAACATAAGTTTATGACGAGATGAGATATCTACGCCAGAGCGGAAGCCATTTCTCTGACGTTTCACTTCGCTGCTCTGGCATTCGGTTCCTCTGGCTTCTTGATTTCGCTGCTCTGACAGAGAAAGTATGAATACGTGCCAAGACTGAAACGATGTTTTGAGTAGTGAATAAAAAGCGAGAGATGCCATCTTTCATAGAAAGATGTTTAATGTGTGAAGGCGCCACTTTGGCAGCCTCATACAAATTACACCTGTTAGAGACTTCCACAATAGAAGTGAGACCACATACTATGAATTATGACATTGATTAGCAAAATCGAGAGAAGGAGATCCGACAGTTGAGTAATCACTAATAGATTCTTTTGACGTTAGAAACGATGTTTATGTAAGTCTTCCCTATTTCGGGGAGCGTGTTATTTTCGAGCTAAGGAAAGACTCAAACCGAGATATATAGGACCTTATGATGTATTAGAAGAAGTAGGCCAGGTAGCCTATAAACTAACGTTGCCTCCGAGCTTCGCGAACGTCCAAGACGTTTTCCATGTTTCTCAACTGAGAAAGTACGTGTTTGATCCAAAACACGTCATCCATCAAGAAGAAGTGTCCCTGGTACCAATTTTGAGCTACGAAGAGAGAGACCTGATGCTATACTGGACCGGAAGATCCAACAATTGAGGAACAAGTCGATTCCTTTGGTGAAAAATCCAATGGAGACATCACGGTCAAAAAGAGTCAACATGGGAACTTGAAGAGAAGATGAAAGAGAAGTACCCAGAGTTTTTTTCCCGAAGGTGAATAACTCAAATTTCGGGACGAAATTTCTTTTAAGGGGGGTAGGATGTAACACCCCGTACTTTTCCTTATGTTGTGAGATAGTGTTTTAACACTATTGAGAATACTGAGATGTCGAGATGCGAGATTATTTTCTTTTATGACCAGATAAGACAGATTTTCTTTTAAATAGAGTCATGAGTGGACAAACCAATGATGGAGTTAGAGTGATGAGATTTGAGAAACGAGTCGTGTTAGAGATGCTGATTGAATTGAGTTGAGATTTTATTTTACTTCCGACTACCGGGAATAGAATTACCGGATACCGAGTTATCAGAGATTGACTGTCCTATTGAGAAATAGGAATAATGAGTTTGACATAGAGTCGAGGAAGAGAGAGAGAGAGAGAACCCTTGATGATATAACACCCCGTATTTTGGTTACCTTGAAATAGCATCGAAATACTATTGAGAACCTTAAGAGTTAAAGACTAGCTTACTAAAATCGAGAGGAAGTTATCGATGGATGGTAATATGAGTAAAATAGAGATGTTGATAGAATTAAGAATGATGTTAGAGTTGAGATAGAGATGTAAATTGATTTTGAGTTGAGATGAAAGACGAGAGATAGAGTCGAGGTAGTGATTGAGAGTCACTATAAAGAGGATTAAGCTAGAGTGACGATTAGATTAATAACGAGTGATGATCTGTTGTTTACGTGACAACTTTGTGAGCTATTTGATTGACGTTATGTGATTTACCTGATACGTGTGCACCTATAATTGAGTAATTGTGGTAGTACATGATTTAATTTCCACCACACATTCCTACACTCACACTCATTATTTTAATTATCCTCACATGTGGGATTAGACAAGTGGCCAAGTGGGGAGACAAAGTACTATTTGGGCATTAAATGTGTTTAGCTTAGAGAGTAAGATTGGAGGTTAAAACAAGACCTTTTCTCTCTCCTTTCCGTCACTCTCATGATTCGGCCCTTCACCTTCTTCTCTCTCCCTCACGCCATTCTTTTTCTCCTCCATTGGAGACTAAGCTCAAGCTTCTAAAGACGTATCTATGGTGAAATCATCCACTAAATCTAGTCCTTAAACACTTTCTACTCTTGATTCAAGAAGATTCGAGAAGTTTAGTGCTTGAAGAATAGAGAGAAGATTTCCTTTTCTTGAACTACTTGAGTAAGTGTTTTAATCGTTTGGATCTAGACTTTATTATGTGATATATGTGTATAGAAGGATGATTGAAGCATGAGAAACTTCCCCCTCCTCATTTTTCTTCATTTTCGAAAATTAGGGTTCAAGCCTTTTAAAAATCTTTCTGGTTCTTTTCTTAAATTGGGGTGAGAAAGATGTTATATGTGATGATTTGAGGTGATTAAGGTGTGTTTTGCAAGGCTTAGTCTTGAGACACAAATTTTTACAAAAGTCAGTTTGATTTAAATTGGGAAAATCCTTGAGGTTATATCTTGAATGATGATTTGATGATGAGCATGAATAGATGAAAGGATTAACGTGATGTTTGATGAATGTAATGTTTAAATGAGTTTCTGAGTTGGCTATGATATTCAGTGATAGTAATTTTTGATGTTTGGGAATGAAAAGTTGATGAATTTTTGAGTTTGCTCTTGTCCGCACTGTTCTGTTTTGAGTCTTGCTCTTCTCAGCCGAGAATTCATTCCTCTGCTCTGGCAGCAAAGTCATTTCTCTGCTCTGATATATAGATATTGATTCCTCTGACGAGTGATTCCTCTGACAATTGATTCCCCTGACGAGTGATTCCTCTGACAATTGATTCATCTGACGATTGATTCCTCTGACTGGTGATTTCTCTGCTATGACAGAGAGTTCGTCATTCCTCTGGTATGACAGAGAGTTCGTCATTCCTCTGGTATGACAGAGAGTTCATTTCTCTGCCCTGACGTAAATTTTTCCTCTGCTCTGGCAAGCATTCCTCTACCTTGGCGAGCATTCCTCTGCTCTGGCGAGTATTTCTTCTCTGCTCTGCCGAGCTAGTCTGCTCTGCTCTACTGAGTTGTTCCACTTTGACCACCGAGCATTTCTTTGCTCTAGTCTCCGAGTCAAACTTATGTTTGCTTATTTGTGATATGTTTATATGTGAGTTGTATGCTTATGTGTTTGTACATGCCTATGTGCTTGTTTGCTATAAGTATAGTCCGAGTTGAGAGTTAAATCGAGAGTAGGACGTGAGAATCCTTAGAAGTTGAGTATACCTAGGGATTTAGTTTTATTGGGTAAATAGACGTTGAGTGAGAAGTTATTGTTGAGACGAGATTAAATTTCAGTAATGAGTTCTAGCTAAGGTTTGTTTTATCACATGAACCTTCGTGATGATGTTGATGATTTATGAAGACCCGAGCGAGATGAAGAAGTAAGTCACCTATTCCTATCCGAGCTTAAGCGAAGGACTACAGGTGGGCAATATTTTGAGTATACGTTTATCGTATGAGCTTTCTAAAATGATTGATGATAATATTATGAGTTTATCAAATATTGAGTTAAATGATGTTTAAGAACTGTGTGACTTGCCAAATTTTGATGTTGAGCTTGTATGTTATCCTCTACTGATGAGACGAATTCGGTCCTGCCACAAGCGGGATTTTGTGCACTGAGGTGACTATGAGCCGTCTTTGGGTCGGCCGGTCACGGTACTTGAGAGGGAGGCCTACTTCTCAGTACGTGGTACATAGATGATGAGTATTTTGATAGCGCTATAGTTTCTTTATGAAGTTATGATTATTTAAAACTGCATGCACAGATTTCTGTGTATTGCTGAGTTGTGGCAAGTTCCAAACATATAGCTCTAAGAGCGCCTTTCATGTTTTTCGGCGTTTGCCCACTGAGTATTATATACTCACGCCATGCATATATTTCTAAATGTGCAGACTAAGCAATGAAGCGAGATTGGACTGGTGCTGGTGGGGATTGTTTCATTGATGAAGTTTCTTTGCTGCTTTCCTTTGATGTTAGAGTCTTAAGGATGATGTACTTTGCTTTCCTTCTGATATTGATAAAACCTTAGTAAGATGATACCTCATTCCTTTCTAATCAAGTAATATACTCGCGGTTATATGTCTTCATACATATAATTGTTACGCCTTTTGCTGTGTTACTCTTGATTTTATGCTTCTTTATGAAAAATAAGTTGTACCTACTTTGCTGTTCTTCTTGAAATTTCTGATATTCAAGAAGTTATAACGATGTTGACGTATATACCCTTGAGCCGAATTATGATGCTTTGCCTTAGTATGTTTTGATGTGAGCTTTCGCCCGATGTTCAGTCTAGTTTTATTGTTCTTTATTCGTTCATTTTAGTCGTATCGATACTCGTACCCTGCTATCACTAGCGTTGGGAATCGGGCTGCGACACCAATGGTGCGGGGCGTGCAGGGTCGTGTCGTTTAGTTTCAGCAAAGGAAGACCTTTGGTAAGTCCGTCGATGCTGGGTGTGCAAGGCCGCACTATTTCCTTTCTACAAAAAGAGTCATTGGTTGGTTCGACGGTGCGGGGCGTGTAGGGTTGCGTTGGTTTGTGTGTACGGACTATAACAAAGCACCTTCTTATTTAAGGTGGACGTGTGGCTATCTTATTGCATCGTACTTCAACATATATTTTCATTTGGAGTCCACTTCTTTCTATAAAACGGGGAACTTGTCTCCTCATTCCCTACACACAAAATTTGGAGCACTTGGAGCATTTGGAGCTTGGAGAGGGAGTAGAGAAAGATTTCGGGAAAGCTTATAGAGGTTGGTTTTTTCTCTCCACTTTCTTCGAAGGTTCTTCGAATATTATACGCATGACTAGTTGCAATTTTGTCGTATTGTGCTCTTGTATAGCTTTGATTACTTGTTTGAAAAAGTATTGTTTGATCATTTCTTCACCTTGTCTCAAGCATGTAATTTGTTTGTGGGAGTATGTAGATCAATTTTCTAAGTATAAATGGTAGTGTAGAGCTAGCTCATGCGGGTGTTTCGGGGTGTCTCGCTTGATTGAACTTAGCATTTTTCTTGCCTTAGGAAATTTTCTCACTATGTCGGACAACCGGGGTGGTTCTGTCAGTTCATTTAGTAAGGCTATGTGCCTTCGTGATGACAATGAAGATAGTTGTATTGACGGTCTTACGGGTGTAACGGGGCACGGGATTGAGATGCGGCAAGAGAGTGATGACTGTCACGGTTGTTCCGAGAGTTATGGGGTTCATAGCTTTGGTTCGATTCAGGGAGCTACGCCCATATCGGGGATGCTTACAGATAAACCCAACCCTAAATCTATTCTCGTGGATCCAAGACAGATGTGGGGTATTCGGAAGAAGTATAGCATACCGAGCCAATTTGCCCTTCACGCTCTGGGGGGTCATCTAAGGGCCAATTTTTATGCTCCGGGCTGGGTGTGTATGTACCAAGCTCCTTTCAATCAGGGGCTACGTCTCCCGTTGCCACATTTGATTGTGGAGTTTTGCCATTGTCATGGTATTTCGCCTGGGCAGCTCACACCAAATGCTTGGCGGGTTTTACTGAGTCTGCAGGTTCTGAGTGAGTTTTACAACATCGACGTGTCAATCACCGACATAAAAAGTAACTATGACTTACTGAATGTCCCGAAGGAGAAGGGTCGTTTCATGCTTCCCAAGAAGAGAGATGTTGAACCGTTGATTACCAATATAGGAGATGGTGAGAGGAAATGGAAGGATAAGTTCTTTTTCATAGAATACGATGCTATGGGTGTTCCGGATGGGAAACATGTTCCCCCTGCTTGGTCTAACGCTTGTGAGTGTTAGGATTTGATTGTTCTTTTTTCTTCGTCGTTCATTTCTTATTATTATACTTCCTAACATGTATGTTATACATGTCGTTTGAAAACCATTCCGGTGCAGTCGGACCTTGCTGAGAGGAACAACAAGTTCTTGAGCATTCCTTCGGGGTATCGGGATTGGAAGTTTCTCTTAGACGAGAGACACATCAAGCAGACGTCTATTTGGGCTGCAGTACCTGCTCCTCCGCAAGGTACCTATATCCCCGAATCTTCTGCTGCATCTAGTGTCGTATTAGGTCTTAGAGCTTTAGAGATATTGGGGAAAGAATCCTATATTATCTTTTTGGATAAACTGACCCCAGAGCAACGAGTGTATGCAGACACTTGGATGGCAGAGCTAAAGTTTTATTACGACCGGTCAGAGATGAACCGTGACGCTTATCTGGAAATGAAGCAAAAGAAAAAGAAGAAGAAGCAGGGTGAAAGGTCGGGTGATCCGGGTAGTCAGGCTGTTGAGACTGATCGTCCCCTAGAAACTCCTTCAGGTCGTTCTAGGGGCAAGAGGGTTGCCGAAGATGAATCGGCTTTCTTGATTGACGGTTTTGTAACCGTGTCTTTACCTCCCGGCGCTTCAGCCCTAACTGGGTATCACGAGTTGTCCAGGCAGCTGGAGAAGCTTCTGCTTGAGGAAGACAGGGCTGTCATGGTGGATTATGGAACTCCCAAGGCCTTTGACAAGGCTGCTTCTACGGTCTTTGCGGTATTAATATTTATCTATCTTTTTTACTTTGGGTATTGCTATTAATGGTTAACTCTTTCTTGTTTTCGTGTGTGCAGGGCTACCAACATGTTGTTTATCTGAAACAACTCATGGTTGAGCGCGAGAGAGAATTGGAGTCTCTTCGTGCCGAGAGGGTTGCACTAAGGAAGGATCTCCAACTTGTCAAGAAGGATGTTGAGGCTGGTCACAAGCAAGTAGCGGACTTGAAGGAGCACCTTCAGGCTTAGTTGTCCATGAAGGATAGGGAGATCAGCCGTCTGAAGGCTGAGTTAGCAGAGATGGAAGCGTCTCGATGCAATGAGCTTAAAGTAGCCTGTTATGAGACGGACGCTCGGGCCAGGGCCGAGATGACTCAACAGTACTTGGATGGGTCGTGTCAAGGTTGGGACACTGACGCGACTCTAAAGTTGTGGGAGGACATCCAAGGCCAAGCTACTCAGCTTTCGGACGATGATGGTGCTGCCGATGATGAGTGATATCATCTTATTCTTCTAGTTTTTGGCAGGGCGTGTGTGCCCTTAGTATTTTATGCCTTATTAGGCCTTCGTACCTTCAAACTATTTTCCTTTTCATTTTATTTGCATCGGGTGCCTTCAAACTATTTTCTACGCCATTGGTGTCGCAGCCCGATTCCCAAACGCTAGTGATAGCGGGGTACGAGTATCGATACGACTAAAATCAATGAATAAAGAACATCACAACTAAACTGAACATCGGCAGAAGCTTACATCAAAACATGCAAAGGCAAAGCCTCATAACTCGACTCAAGGGTGTATGTCAATATCGTTCTATCTTCTTGAGCATTAGGAATTTCAAGAAGAAAAGCAAAGTAGGTGCTGCTTATTTTCCATAAGGAATCAATATCAAGAGTAACACAGCAAAAGGCGTAACAATTATATGTATGAAGACATATAACCGCGAGTATATTGCTTGATTAGAAAGTATCCTCTCACTAAGGTTTATCAACATCCGAAGGAAAACAAAGTACATCATCAACCTTAAGACTCTAACATCAAAGGATAGCAGCGAGGAAACTTCATCTGTGAAACCATCCCCACCAGCACCAGTCCAATCTCGCTCCAAAGCTTAGCCTGCACATTTAGAAATATATGCAGGGCGTGAGTAATAATACTTAGTGGGCAAACGCCGGAAAAACATCAAAGGCGCTCTTAGAGCTATATGTTTGAAACTTGCCATAACATCAGCAATACACAGAAATAAGTTAGCATCAAAGAATCTGTGCATACAGTTTTCATCATCATAACATCCTAAAGAAACGACTGCAGTCAAAATATTCATCATGTATGTACCACGTCTACAACATCATCATTATTATCGATACTGAGAAGTAGGCCTCCTTCTCAAGTACCATGACTGGCCGACCCGAAGACGGCTCACAGTCACCTCTGTGTACACAACCCCGCTTGTGGTAGGATCCGAATTCGTCTCATCAGTAGAGGGTAACATACAAACTCATCATCAAAAATTGGCAAGTCAAACAATTCATAAACATCATTTATCTCAAATCATTTGATAAACTCATAACATCATCATCAATCATCATTTTAGAAAGCTCATACGATAAACGTATACTCAAAATATTGCCCACCTGGAGTCCTTCGCTTAAATTCGGATAGGAACAGGTGACTTACTTCTTCGTCTCGCTCTGGTCTTCATGAATCATCAACATCATCACGAAAGTTCATGTGATAAAACAACCTTAGTTAGAACTCATTACTAAAAATCAATCTCGTCTCAATAATAACTTCTCACTCAACGTCTATTTACCCAGTATAACTAAATCCCTAGGCATACTCGACTTCTAAGGATTCCCACGTCTTATTCTCAATTTAACTCTCAACTCGGACCTTACTCAGCAACCAAGCACATAGGCATGCACAAGCATACAACTTCACATAACATATCACATCAAACAAACATAAGTTGACTCGGAGACCAGAGCAGAGAAATGCTCGGTGGTCAAGGTGGAAAATGTCGCAGCCCGAAATCCCGACACTAGTGATAGTGGGGTACGAGTATCGATACGACTATTTTTAAAGAATAAAAGATAAGAAGAATAGGTCGAACATCAAGCGGAAGCTCACATCAAAACATGCTAAGGAAAATATTATTAATTGAACCCAAGGGTAAAATCGTCAACGTCGTTATAACTTTTTAATTATCAGGAATTTCACGAACAAAAACAAAACAGGTATAGCTTATTTTTCATAAGGAAACATAATATGCAGAGTATCGCAGCAAAAGGTGAACCAGTTACATGTATGGAGACACATAACCGTGAGTATATTACTTGATTCATATACAAGGTAACTTCACATCGAGACTTTATCGATAAAAAGGAAATACGATAAAGCAAATACGTCATCTAACGATCCCCCACCAGCACCAGACCAATCTCACTCCTTGCTTAGCCTGCACATTTAGAAATATATGCAGGGCGTGAGTATATAATACTCAGTGGGCAAACGCCGAAAAACAAGAAAGGCGCTCTTAGAGCTATAAGTTTGAAGCTTGCCACATCTCAGCAATACACAGAAATAAGTTAGCATCAATGAATCTGTGCATGCAGTTTTCATAATCAACATCATAAATAAGTAACTGCGCAGTTTAAACATTCATCATGTATGTACCACATCCACTACTCATCATCAAAGGTACTGAGAAGTAGGCCTCCCTCTCAAGTACCGTGACCGGCCGACCCGAAGACGGCTCACAGTCACCTCTGTGCACAAAATCCTGCTTGTGGCAGGACCGAATTCGTCTCATCAGTAGAGGGTAACACACAAGCTCAACATCAAAAATTGGCAAGTCAAACAGTTCTCAAACATCATTTATCTCAAAGCATTTGTTAATCTCATAACATCATTATATCATTAAATCATTTTAGAAAGCTCGGATAATATTTGTGTACTCAAAATATTGCCCACCTGAAGACCTTACTCAAAAACTCCCGTCGAAGTGGAGTTACTTACTTCCTTGCTCTGCTCGTGTCTTCAGGGATCATCGTCATCATCGAAGGTTCATGTCAGAAAATGAATCTCGATTAGAACTCAACGACAAAAACTCATGCCTCAACTCAGGCTCTATATTATATTCTATCTCCTTAACCGACTCTACATAAACTCTTCACTCATTTCAAAACCTTAAGTCCAAGGATAGGTTTCAAGAAAATCATGATTCTAAGTCTCGATTCATCTCTCATATAAGACTCGTCTAATCTCATTCAAACACTTAGGCAACATAAACACATAAGGCACATAAGAAAATACTATCAAACATCATCAAGACATGTTCTGTTTTTACACAGACTCGACTTCAAACTTTAACACGTTCTGACTCCGACATCCTCTGGACTCCAGACTCATACCAAAAGAAAGGTATTTGAGTCTAGTTTCATTTAAAAAAAAGTAGAGTCAGAAACTCCAAGTGGTTTGGGAGATATGACTGTTTTACTACAGCCTACCATATTCGGCAGTTTTGAGCAGTCGGAAACATTGATTTTTTTAAAATAGTAAACGTTGTCAAAATGAGCTCAAATTTGGTGGATATCTAGCCCATACAGTAAGGTTGATACCATAAAAATTTGGAAAGCTATATCGCACAGGAAGTCACTGAAATGAATGACTTTGTCCCCCGTTCTCTGAAATTCCCGGCAGAAAAGTGCAGATTTGGTTTTGCATTTTATAAAAATAGTAAATCAAGTCCAAATGACTTGAAATTTTACCGGTATGCTCAAGACTCATGTAGGGACATGCTGTAAAATTTTCAAAGCCATTAGACATCGACAACCCGTCGATCACAGTAGGTCAGTAGCCTACGAAAAATCACCAAAAATTCATTCCCAACTCTTAAATGCTCAAATTAACATTTATACAAAGCAACCACATCAAAACTCATTTTAAGCACTTAAAGCACTTAAAAACATTCAAATACATCAAAATACTCATAATACTCAATCTTGACTCTTTTCTTTCATCATCCACTCAAATCTCAAGGAAAACGTTTCTTCAACGTATCAAACAAATTCTCTTTTCAATCTCATGCTCAAAATTTCTCAATCATTCATTATTGACCTCATACATCATGTAACTCATTTTACACATATATTTCCCTTTTTATCATGTAAACTAACTCTAGTGAAAAACTCATATATCATCATAAAATTCTCAACAAAAGCATGACAACTTCACAAAATGATCATAAATCAATTTGACCTCATTTTATCATTCGTTAACCCCACATCATATGAGAACTCAAAAACTCTTTCAAACTAAACTAAGTCCAAATTTTACTTAGCTTACATTAGACTTAATCAAACATATTAAAACACTACTATCATGCTCAATTACACATATCTTAAGTTAGATCACCTAATAGACACATAGACAAGAAGATCCTAATTTTTATTAAACTAAACTCTAAGAAATTTTATAAACTCACATGGATCTTTAATCTCATCATATATCTATCAATTTTTGTCATTTAATCTCACATCAAAACCATCAATTCACAAATAAGGGCATATATATACATATCCCTAATTCTAGTAAACTAACTCACATCAAAACTCCAATTGACATCATATACTCAATTTACTCCATCAATCATCATCATATACACCTCATAAACTCATTTTCATCATCAATTCATCACCTTGATCATCAAGTCAAAAATTCCCAAATTGGGGTAAACTAACTCAACCAAATTTTTACATCACAAAGCATAGCTTTTCAAAACACAAGCTAATCACCACCAAACATCACATAGATCACTTTTCTCACCTCAATTCAAGGAAAGAAGAAGAAAAATTTTTGAAGGGTAAGATACCCAAATTTTCGAAAATTAGAAGAAGAAGGAAGGGGGTGATTTCTTGCTCCAATCCTTCAAATAACTCATATACAAACTCATACAAATTATATCTATGAACATGGAGATCACTTACCCAAGTTTTCACCAATTATCCAAATTTTCTCTCACTATTCTTGAAACCAAACTTTAAGGATTCTCTTGAATTTAAGGAGATGGAAGTGTTTATGGAGGATTTAAGTAGTGATTTATGTGTTTTGCATACTTTGGTAGAGCTTCGGAGGTCTCATCTATGGCTAACAATGGAGGAAAGTAGAGAGATGAAGGGGAGAGAGAGAGTGATCGAAAATGGGGTGGAGAAGAGAGAGGAAACTTTTGCAAGATTGTATTTGATTTGGATGATCTTGTGTATCTTTAAAGAGATTTGTAAATCTTAGGGAATATTTAGTAATTAATGGATGATCTCTCTCTCACTCTAATCTCTCTCTAATCTCTACACTCTCCATCTCATACTCTCAATTCTCTACTCTCTCAATTCTATACTTAGCAAAATTTAGGCATATAACATATGGTATGGGTGATTAAAATAAAGTGTGTAAAAGGTGATCAAATAAAATCACAAACTATGGTAATGTCACTCATTAATAAAATACCACATCATAAATATTCATGTGACCAAAATAATAATTATAGCACTCATATTAGTGCACTCACATATATATAATATTCCTCTTCGTAGGAAGAAAAATAATTTTTTAAAAAAAATATTATGCTCGGAAAAATTTTCATAAACCGGCATCATTCGATTTCTCGATAAAAATAAACCATACTTGCTTTGGAAACTTAAACAAAATTCCAAATGCTAAGGTCTCAATAAAAATCATAATAACTCGGTCATAATGACACACGTCACAAAATCACATAATCACTCAGTCACGTAAATTCACATAACATCACATCACAATAGTCGGCAGGCTCAAATAAGCTAGACGTCTCTCTGACCGACTCTATATATCAAGGTTTCTCACTCTTTCTTCCTCGACTCTATTTCCAACTCAGTATTCCTATTTTTCTTAATAGGACAGTCAATCTCTAACAATTCAGTATCTGGTAACTCTATTCCCGGTAGTTGGAAATAAAATAAAATCTCAACTCGATATCAATCAGCATCTCTATCTCAACTCATTTCTCAAATCTCATCACTCTAATTCCATCATCGGTTTATTCACTCGTATCTCTATTTAAAAGACAATCCGTCTTATCTACTCATAAAAAAAAAAATAGTCTCGTATTTCGACATCTCGGTACTCTTATTAGTGTTAAGACACTATCTCACAACATGAGGAAAAGTACGGGGTGTTACAGCTCATAAATCTGAATTTGATGCCATTGCGTGATATGATCGCAATTGAATTATTGAAGCATTCAATAATTTATTATCCAGTTTAATAACTGACTTAGCAAAGTCAAGTTATTAATTTATATGCGATAGAAATATTATTTCTATTATTTACTTGGAAGTCGTGATCTAATTCCGAATTATAAGAAGTAGTTAAATTAGATATTTAATTCGTAGAGAGTTATAACGAAGCGTCGTTATTTAGTAGAACCCAATATTAGTTTTACAAATACTTGATTAATTAATATTAATCAAGCCAGATGATTTTTTTTTTATTAGTCACCTCAATTCTATTTACTTTACAATCATCATTATTCTTTCCACTCTCTAGGGTCTCCTACACTATCAACATAGTATACAAAATCAAGAAATAAAATATGCATAGTACACGCATATCAGCTCCTTTTCTTTAACTCTGCTAAGGCCATGCTCTTTATCCTGCAAAAGCCACAATTTAGTATTTGAAGCCATGCTAAGGTACAACTAGGAGGTCTTTCAGCCGCACTCTATGCATACTCCACTTTTCAAAGTCTCACATGGAAGTCCACCTAATCAGCCAAAAACTCCACCCTTTAAATCACCAACTACGATTCTCCCTTCTTCCTTTATGCACCAAAAATCATAGAGAGTTTATTTCAGCTGCAATCTGGACCCCAAGAGTTAAGCTCAACTTAAACTTCTCCATTTTCTTCTTGAGTTCAGCCTGAAATGGTTAAGCAAAATCCACAATTATGTTTCAGTTTATTCACTCCTGAATTCATTAGCACAGCTGCCAACCAAGCCCAAAACACACAAGGTAATTAATTGCTAATCTCAGTTATTCAGTCCATGTTTTACACCAACAGAGCATGCTTCTATTTGTTAAGTCAGAATATAGAATTGAGACGTATATGCGTAATGGACTTAGCAAAATCACGTATCAATAATATAGATTACCCATGTCATGTAGAATGTCCTATGCGTCTATAATTTCCACTGTAATCTAGAAATCAAAGGCTAACACAGTAGCAACACCACAACGCCATTAATCTGTTGCACATATAGTATAGAGAACCAAGACTCAACGTAGATTTGAGAAGTGAACTTGAGCAGAAGAAAAGGAAGTGGGACTAGATCGATGTACCTGTTCAGTCGAGCCGAGGGAATGACGGCGGCGATCCCTTGCTGCCTCACTGGAATCTGACTATAACAACAGTAGCGCGATGAGGCATCGAGCCCGTCTACACCGAAGAGGACAGCAACGGTGGTATCAGAGCCGAACCTCTCCCAGTACGGTGTGGTTCGGGGACGAACCAAGCGGAAGTTGGTGGGCCTGTGACGCCCGGGGACGAAGTACGGAGTGATCGCCGGTGCAAAAGAGGCACGAACAAGGAGCGGCTCCAGTTAAGACTTCCAAGCGGAGGGGCGCAGGGATGAACCAAAACATACCCGAACGAGAGGGATTCCAAGAATATGCAGGTATGGGACTGCATATTCGAGGAGAACTTAAGTTATTTGATAGGTGTTACTCATATCAACAAGATGCATCTTCTTTTTTGGTGCCTATACGAAAGAAACTCCAAGGTTAAACGTGCTTGGCTTGGAGCAATTTCGGGATGGGTGACCCCCTGGGAAGTTTCTCAGGGAGCGTACGAGTGAGGACAAAACACGCTAGAAAAGACTCGTGTTGGTCTGTGGGGACAGCCGTCAACTCTGGAGCCGGACTGTTACAACAACAGATGGCAAAATCGATTCTGTGCTGGTCGATTTGGGCATCCTGCTCGATAGGTGCCGAATTGGAATTTCGTCCATGGAGTACAACTGCATGATAATCTCTTGAATAGCGTCATTCTCCTCTGTTTTGACATCCTCATCATTCAGCACACTGGAAATAACTTGCTCGAGCTCCTCTTCCCTGAAATTCTCAACAAAATCATCAACTAAAAGATCAATCACAGTCATGAAAATAGATTCAGGACCCTCTTTGATTTCTGTTTCTGCCTCTGAGTCAGGATCCGTTTGGGCAAACAGGTCCTCTTCAACAGTGGAGGCACTAAGTTTAGCTTTGAGAAACGGTTCTCTTTGGCAAACAGAATAAGTTTTCGATTCTGACAGTTTTCGCAACTTCCTCGCCTTATCTCTTTTCTCAAACTGATTTTTTTTTAAATCCTGCTCATAAACAACAAAAGAAAACAAATAAAAACAATGAAAATAAATCAATAGGAAAAAAAATCAATTAACACCGCTCCCCGGCAACGGCGCCAATTTGATGGACATCGTATTCCACCAAATAATTCTTGCAATCTTACCAAGAATTAAATGAGTATAGTAGCAAGTAGGGTCGAACCACAGAGAACGGGTAATTACAATCAAATTCCTAAAGATCTAATTTTTGGTGTAGCCACCACGCCTTAAAGTGATAGAAAAATTAATTTACTAAGAAAATAAATAAATCAACGAAAATCACACTATAATAAATCAAGGAAAATGTAACTCGGCTCGAATAAATCCATATTAATTTAATGACTCTGATCATCGACGCAAAGATTAATTAATCCCTATCAACCAACCAGTTATAGAATACCGTGAAACGCAACGGACGTACCCCAATTCTTACTTATAGTATCGATAAACAACTGGAGACGCCAGACCTGCTTATTTCCCTTATTAAAATATAATCTAGCTGGAGATGTCAGACCTAGATTTAATATTCTAATAGCATTAAGATGAAAGAACCCAGTTTAGATCAATTATCCTAGATAAGCTAGTAATAATTAATCCACCAATTTATTCCTACTATGAACACGGTAGCTTTATCATTAATCATCCCTATTCCAATAATTACGGATTGGAGGAACCAATTGACTGTAATCCAATTTAATCTAAGTTGATCAGGCTTAAAAAAATCGGAATTATCCTTAAACAGAAGGAATTAATCGAAATCAATAGGAACCAATTTTAAAACCAATTAGGTCTCACAGATTATTAAATCAATACTTCATTATTCTTGCCGAATTAAGAATTTAGCTATTCATAATTAAATTAAGAACAATTAAATAAATAAAGATGAACCTGAAATAAGCAAAAACGAAATTAACGAAATAAATTAAATTAAAAGGCAAACCAATCTTCAAATTGAAATCGAGAATGACGTCTTCTGCCAATTCTTCAAAACGAAAGTCAAAAACTAATTCCTAATGTTTTAGCAATTAAAATAAAAATGGAAACTTAAAACTAATCAATCCCTAATCTAATAAATAACTTAGCCGACACTCTCTCAAAAACTAAAACTAACATATATATATATATATATAGGGAAGGGCTAAAATAAGAGCATTTCTTAAGATATAAAATAAGAATCATTTTCAGCCCTTAGATCATCAAGATCTATGGATGATTCGTAATCCTGTTGGATGGATTTATGGTCTTGAGTTCGAATCCCAAAGGTAGCAAAAAATTATTTTTCACAATTCATACCTTTATACAGCGAATTCATATGTGTTCTAAATAAAATTCATACATTAAAAATTGATCTTATTTCTTATTTTAAGATGTGCTCTCACGGTAGCCCACCCCTATATATATATATATATAAGCCCTCCTAATCTCTCTCTACTGTGGCGGCAATTAGGAGTCTCCAAAACAAGGGGCTTATATCCCTAATCAAAACAATGCCGCCAACCTCCACACATAGGCTGCCAAGTCGAAAATAAAAAAAAGTTTCAAGGCTAAGACATCCAAAATAAATAAATCGAAGCCCAGTTTTCATACATCTCCAAATTTAAGCTAAAACTTCATCAAAAATCTCGACTTTCATCATCTCCCGGCATCTGCCATCTTCATTCTCCATTCACACAATTCCTGCTCCAAAACACCACAAACTTGGGTAATATCAAAGAAAAACCACACGATAAAAAACATAATCTAGACAACTAAATCACACACATCACATATGTAGGTCAAGCATTCAATTCTATAGAAGGTGCATTTGACTTCTAGTCACTGTAAGGATATTCGTCTGGATTCGATGTCCGTAAATGTACTGCCAAAAAGGGGAAACATCGTCAGATAGTATATCAGTACTTTGTCTGTGCCAAATCATTAATCCCGATACCAATGA
Organism: Salvia miltiorrhiza; assembly: GCF_028751815.1. Taxonomy (NCBI): domain Eukaryota; kingdom Viridiplantae; phylum Streptophyta; class Magnoliopsida; order Lamiales; family Lamiaceae; genus Salvia; species Salvia miltiorrhiza. The sequence continues at coordinate 6,319,900 of NC_080387.1, read as the reverse complement.
TGAGACATCAGAAACATAGTCGAAGAATGTTAAAAGGCGACGTAAGCCATCTACAAGGAACGGTTGTAGAGCACGTATTATTATGAGAATACATAATATTAGTGAATACATGGTTAGCAATTTCGACGAAGCTTATAATCACAAATTAGTATCTCCAGATTGTTGACATTTGATGAAATTCAATCGAAATATTGATTCTTCACATCACATGATTATGTTAAAATGTGTTAAAGCTAATATTGGTCCAATGCGAGCATCGAGAGTATTTAAAAAGTTGGTTGGTAGCTATGAAGATGTTGGATGCACAAGCAATGACTTCAAAAACTTGTCATGTGAAATAAATTGTTACCCCAATGGGTCCGATGCACAATTGTTGTTGGACAGGTTAATCACAAAGCGTGAACTTTACGATGGGTTCAAGAGTGAATGCCTGCTTGATGACTGTCAAAAAGTGAAGAGCATATTTTAAAGCGATACCACTACGATACATAACTACAACATTTTTGGAGATGCCGTTTCGTTTGATGTCACCTACACAACGAACCGGTACGTGTTGCAACCCCATGAAAGAAACAACATATTATTTATTACATGAATCTCATTATTGCGCATGAACCCCACTTAATGTTATAATATTGTATATTTTATATCTCGTAGGTACAACATGATATTTGCACCTTTTACTAGGAAGGTCAACCATGGAGGTTACATCACATTTGCAGCTGGGTTACTAACTAGGGAGGATGTGAGTTCATACTCTTGGATACTCAAATAATTTGTGGGCTGCATGGGCCACACTTCTAGTATGTTGATAACTGATCAAGATCCCGCATTGAAAATTATCGGTGAAAACGTAATGCTGGACACAAGACACAGATTCTGCATGTGGCACATAATGACGAAGGTTCCAATTTCGTTGTGAGATAATGCCGAATTGACGAGCAACTTATATAAAGTGGCTTGGTCAGAATCCGACGAACCCAGTGAGTTTGAGAAGAAATGGTCAAAGGTCATAAATGAATATGGTCTAGGAGACCATTCACAGTTTTCACATATGTTCTCCAAGTGCATGTATTAGATTCCAACATATTTTCGAGTGGTCTATTTAGAACGACGTCAATGTCGAAAAGTGAGAATAATTTCTTCAGTAAGTACTTGAATCAGAATTCTAACTTGGTTGCTTTCTACATTCACTACGAAAACTCCATGCAGGCTCAAAGGCATTCCTACAAACGACTGTGCATGACTGACCAGACAACTACTCCCAAATTGAAGACACATGCACTCATAGAGCATCACGCATGTCATATCTATACCACAGAGATTTTTTTGCAAGTACAGATCGAGATTACTGAGGCATTTGCTGCATAAAATCCATGGATACAAGACATGAATAACATAGAAGTATTCCAATTTTTTATTATATATATGATGATATTAATATTTATTCTCGTCCCAAACCCATATAATAATACCAACTAATTTCTTGAATTTGTTTAAATTTATAAAATATGTATTGTAAGGTCCCGGGGGTCTCGAATAGGTGTATAGGGGGGAATACACCTATGAGCTATTTTTCTTTTCCTCAAAGTGAGGGATCTCAAGATAGAGATCTAAACGAAACTTTTCATGCAAACAGTGACGCCTGTTGACTGAAAACAGTTTTGACCAAACAGGATTGACGACTGATACTGAAAGCTCTTCAGTAAGGAGTTATCAGTTAAGTTGCTGGAACTTAACTGATGCACTTATGGGCTTCAGTCGAGTTTGCTAAAATAGAGATGATAACACTCTTCCTAACTATCAAAAGATAGATCAGTCAGACTGATATCATATGCAGCAAAAATTAAACTTAGTTTCGCAATAGCCTCGATTGAGCACGTTGTTGGTCTTAGGTTTCTCTTTGCAGTTATACAGTATTCAGTTTATCAATTGAAACAACACAAGTAGGAAAGTAAAACTGAAAGCTGTAAACAACACAAAGACTTTTACGTGGTTCGGAAAAACTCTTTCCTACATCCACGGTCGGTTGATCAGACCAACAATCCACTCCGCAAGTGCTTAACAGGTGCACTGCAAACCAAACCGTGTGCACACAATCGTACCACTGAAGAAAACCCTTCTTCAGTACCCACACTTCACTCGTGTCGGATTTTTCTTGCTTAGCACAACCCGCGCTAAGACTCTCAGAGTCAGAGAACCTTTCTGAACTCCGAATCACACAAAACACTCAAATCTTTCTTTTGGAAAGAAGGTTTGAACGAGTGCCAACTATACTGCAAAGAACAAGTTCTTTGTAGCAAGTTTTGACCTTGGCTTCTTGGTAAACAGAGGTTTGCCTAAGGTCTAATAAAATGTATGTAATCAGCAGTGACTGATTTTGGCTTTGGAATTCTCTTCTTCGATTCAAGCTTTGGGGAGGTTAGGCTTTAGGCTGAGTAGCGATTTTGGCAGAGCTTCAGCTTATGTCGTTGAATCGGTGAAGGTTGAAGTGATCCTCGAGCGCTATTTGTAGGAGAACTCTTGAATAGATCCGTTGGCGTAGAACGTCCTCAATATTTTTTCCGTTGGAGAGAAATTCGAATTTGGGCTGAGGCTTCAATCTTCGAGGTTCATTGTCTGGTGGAAACGGCTCTCTTGAGGGACAGGAGATGTGACGTCTCTGATAAAGTAACCACCAAATAGGAATGACCTCTACAGAGATAAGATCCTGAGATCTCTGCATTTAATGCGGCTGTACTTTTGTGAGTACGTAGCTTCCTTTGAACGTTGGAAGATCAGTCCGAGGAAGAATGTTCAACTGATACTTGACTTTAGTATCAGTCCGCAACACACATTAAGTAATCAGTTCCAAACTGATACTTCAGTTGGTATCTTCAGTCTTCAGTCCTTCGTCCTTCAGTCTTCAGCCTTCAGAACCGCATACTAAACTAGAAACGAACTCTAACACTTGAGTTCAAAACTGTTCTAGTCTATTACAATTAAGACCTATGGATTTTGGTATCATCAAAGCAAGGAATAGGATATTCCACAAGGTTCCCAACAATTTCCGCCTTTTTGATGATGCCAAAACCATACAGCAGTTCTAGACAACAAAAAGACTGAACTCACAACACAAGTTCTAAAACTGGGGTGAAGACAGTTCCCCCTTAACAATAGAACCTAAAAACTTGTACTTAGAGTTAAGAACGAAATAGTTCTAAAACAGAACAGGAGAAGACAGAAAAACATAATCAGAGCATGGACAAAGAGTCATTGTCTTCAGGTTGAGATAAAAAAGAAGTTCTTTTCATTAATAAAGGACTGATAAGCCATCAGTCGGGGTACAGAGCGAGACTTACATTGGAGTAAAAAGAAAAACAAAAACAACATGGGAAACCCATGGACTCCAGCAGTCTGCTTGGCTGCGCCTTTGAACTTCTTGATCTTCATCTTCTGTCTTCGTGTCTTCATGTTCCTAAGCTTGTTTCACTCTCACTTGTTTTCCGTTGAGTTGAGGTCTTATCTGGAACCTCGTCCTTACAACTTCTGGTGATCCTTTGTTGTCTCATCTTCAGTCAAGAAAGAAGGGACATGAGCAACCTTAGGGAAGGTTTCTCTCTAACTTCTGACTTTCCCCCTTTTTGGCAACATCAAAAAGAGAGCTGATGATGGAAGCTATGATCAGACGGTACCCAACTCCTAGTCTCAGAAGCTCTTGAGAAGATTCGATAATAGGGTGAGTCCAGAGATGCAGAAGGAAGAAGACGTCAGTGGAGAGGTAGAGAGATGAGAGAGGAAGACGGACAAGTGATGGAGACGGAGAGATGAAGAAGAGCAAAGTGAAGGAAAAGAAAATATGCATAGCATCTTAGAGATAATCATGAGATGCAGCTATACATACGATCCGGAGAGCAAGAAGACAGACGAGGAGGGAAGAATTAGAGGAGTGCGAGAGGTGGGGAGGAGAAACGAAGGAAATGCATGGCGAGCCGTTGATGAAAAAAAATTAGATCAAAACGCGCCTCGTCATACATAGAGAAAAGAGAAGGTGCGGATGAAAAATCGAATCAGTGGTAGTCGTGAGGACTAGCACTGTCGATATTGCACCGGTTGACAACGAGCTCCTGCTCATTGTTGTTGCACCACATGGAAGCTTCACAAAAATATGAGAAGCTTGCCTGAAGAACAGGTGAAGTCCGTCTGCTTGAGACAGGTACTTCAAGCCATATGGTCCGGGCATGAGGATGGAAGACACTCGCTTCGCTGGATACAAGTGAGGGTAGAGCAAACTTTGACGTCGGAGAGACGTTGAGATCCAGTGGAAGGGTCCGATGAAGACCAAGTATGTGAGCGTCATTCTCCCACTCCATGACTTTGCAGTCATAGATTTCTCCTTTAGTCGGAACAAAATTTCTCTGCAACTTTGGAAAGATTGAAACTTTTTCTCACAGTGAAGGCTGTGGATAGCTGTTAGTTGATGCAGAAAAAGAGTGAAGACAACATGGTATAAATAGACAAAATTTGTACCAAGTAAGAAGATGAAAAGTTTTTCGAAGACTGTGCCTAAAAATGTTTTCGAAGAAAATTTTCACGTCCGCCGTCACTGCAGGGGACTGAAGCTTTAAAAAAGGTGAGAGGTATCATTACATTATGTCATGTCAATGAGGTTCTCAAGAAATTTTATCACAGAGGCAACAGGTTGGAAAGATTTGTAGAGAAGATTTTGACAAGTTCAATCAAAACAGATTTTCCTTTTTAAAACACTTGTCCTTCTCGGATATTCCATTTTCCAACAATCAGTTAAAAGTTTTTGAAAGAAACTGATCAGTTAGAGAAAGATTTTAAATTTCAACTCAAGGCTCTTAACTGAAATAACTGATTTTAAATAGTAAGTTTTAAAAATACTTACTGATCGACTGATCATTGTAGCCAGTCGATACCATTTGATCCTGGTTGAATCATCAGGATTGCTTTTCTTCAGATGAGCGCTTGACTTCATTGCTTTCCACGTCAGTGGTTGTAGAACAGCAGCTGGAAGACCACCCGTCATCATGACTGTTTGAGAAAATATTCAAACACAGCATCACTCTTCAGGGTTGATGAGGCCGATCCTTCCACATAGATCGTTGAACCTTTCTTCTGGAAGAGCTTTGGTCAGCAAGTCCGCTCTCTGAACAGCAGTTGGAATCCATTCCACAGAGATATTCTTCTTTTCGACGTGATCACAGATGAAGTGATGTCGAATAGCAATATGATTGACTCTGGTGTGATGAACTGGATTATGGGAGATTGCAATAGCACTGGAGCTGTCGCAATAGATTGGGACTTCCTTTTCGTCTATCCCATAGTCCTTCAACTGTTGGACTAACCACAGGAGTTGTGAGCAGCAGCTTCCGACAGCAACATATTCAGCTTCAGTTGTGGAGGTGGCGACTGAAGTCTGCTTCTTTGAAAACCATGAGATGAGCTTGTTGCCTAGGAATTGACAGGTTCCGGAGGTTGATTTGCGATCAATTTTGCATCCAGCAAAATCTGAGTCTGAATATCCGGTGAGCTTGAAGTTGTCGTCTGCTGGGTACCACAATCCTAAGTTGGGTGTGCCTTTGAGATATCGTAAAATTCGCTTTGCTGCATCCAAACGAGCTTCCTTTGGATCTGACTGATATCTTGCACATACCCCGACTGCAAATGCGATGTCTGGTCTGCTCGCAGTCAAATACAGCAATGATCCAATGATTTCTCTGTACTTCATCGAAGAGACAAATTTTCCTTCTGAGCCTGGATCAACTTTCCAGTTTGTGTTCATTGGGATCTTGACTGATTTCATGTGCTGAATACCGAACTTGGCTATCAGTTCCTTGGCATACTTGGACTGACTGATCAGTATTCCTTCGCTGGTCTGCTTGACTTGCAATCCGAGAAAGAAATTCATTTCTCCCATCATGGACATTTGGAACTTGTTGGTCATGATGTCAGCAAACTTTTTGCACATGCGTTCGGATTTGGATCCGAAAATTATGTCATCGACATAAATCTGAACAAGTAAGAGATATTCTCATTCTTTGAGAGTGAACGAAGTTCTGTCCACAGATCCTTTCTTGAAGCCTTGTTCAACAAGATACTCCAAGTGAGTATCATACCACACTCTTGGAGCTTGCTTCAAGCCATAGAGCGCTTTCTTCAGCTTGTACACCTTTTCTGGTCCAGCAACCTCAAAGCTTGGAGGTTGTTCCATATAGACTTCATCGGTGAGCACTCCATTGAGAAATGCACACTTCACATCCATTTGGTGTACCTTGAAACCTTTGTGAGCTGCAAAGGCTAAGAAGAGTCTGACTGCTTCCAATCTGGCAACTGGAGCGAACATTTCGTCGTAGTCGATTCCTTCTTCTTGACTGTATCCTTTTGCTATAAGCCTTGCTTTGTTTCTCAGAACGTTTCCTTCTTCGTCTTTCTTGTTTTTGAAAATCCATTTCAAACCAATCACCTTTGCATCGTCTTGTCGATCCACAAGCTCCCAAACTGAATTTCGGTTGAATTCATTGAGTTCTTCTTGCATTGCGATGACCCATTGAGTGGACTTCAGAGCTTCTTCAACATCCTTGGGCTCTGTAGATGATAAGAAACAGCTGAAAATCTTATCTTCGTTGATGCAGTTCTGATTGATGTCAAAGACGAGGTTGCACATTAATCTTCGAGTCTTGACGCCATCTGATGGTTCTCCAATGATGTTCTCCTTTGAGTGGAGTTCAAACCATCTTCGATACTTCTTGATTTCTTTTGGAGATGGTGGGGCTTCTTCAGTCAGAATGGTTCTGAAGTGTTGAGCACCTTCTGGGCAGGGGTGAGTTGAGCTGGTGCTGCTTCGACATGTTCAACTCGATCTTCAGCAACTGGAATTCCCCCTTGACTGATGCCATCTGCGTTGGCTCCAGTCTGAACTTCAGACCTTTGGTTGATCTTTTGATACTGAAGCTTCTCAGTATCTTCATCTTTTCCTGGTCCCCACACCAAGACAGTAGCGGGCTCGGTGTTGTGGATTTCAACTTTGGAACCTTCCGTATTCTGGACACACCTTTCAGTTTCCTGTTCCCTGAAATCATCTGTAGACTCATCAAAGACCACATGAGGTGTTTCTTCAACACCAAGAGTTTGCGAATTAAACACTCGATAGGCTTTGCTCGAACGTTCTGTTCCAGAGTATCCAAGAAAGACTCATGTATCAGCCATACTATCAAATGTGTTTAACCTCTTCTTTTCATTGTTGTGGATGAAACACCTAGAACCGAAAGCATGGAAATAGGCAATTGAAGGCTTCCTGTTCTTCCATAGCTCGTATGGAGTTTTTCCATGTCTTTGAGTGAGGAAGGAGCGATTCTGCGTGTAGCATGCGTTGTTGACTGCTTCGGCCCAAAACTTCAAGGGGAGTTTTTATTCGGCTAGCATCGTCCTTGTTGCTTTCTTTAAAGACCTGTTTCTTCTTTCTGCAACTCCATTCTATTGAGGAGTTCTTGCTGCAGAAGTTTGATGACTGATTCCTTGTTCATCGCAATACTCACGAATGACAGTATTGAGGAACTCAGTCCCACGATCTGATCTGATGCTGATGATGTTGACTTCCTTTTCCACGCTCAGTCTTCTCTGCAGCTTTGGCAGTTCCTCCAGTGTCTCTTTCTTTTTGAAGAGAAAGATAACCCAAGTATATCGTGAATAATCATCCACAACAACTATGGTGTACTTTCTACCAATGTAGCTTCTTGGAGAGATTGGGCCAAACAGATCCATGTGAAGTAGTTGAAGAATTCTTCCAGATGAGTGTCCTGACTTTGACTTGAATGATATTCGCGTCTGTTTTCCTCTCTGACATGCTTCACATTCTTGCTTTTTCTGGAACACAATAGAAGGTAGACCTTCTACCAGTTGATGTTTAGCAAGCTTGTTGATCGTCTTGAAGTTGAGATGGTTGAGTCTCCTGTGCCACAGCCAGTTGAGCTCCGAGCTGCTTTTGCTGATGAGGCAAGTTTCTAGTGGGCTGTCTTCCCATGAAATGACGTAGAGACTTCCTTGTCTGAAACCTTTCAGAACCACCTTCTTTTGATTATTTCTAACAGTGAATTCCTCATTTTTTATCTTCACTGTGAAACCGCTGTCACAAAATTGACTCACAGACAACAGATTATGTTTAAGACCAGAAACAAAGCTAACATTACTGATACTGGCGTTACCCATGTTGAGCACACCATAGCCTTTTGTTTCTCCGATTGAGTTGTCTTCGAATGCAACTTTGGATCCATCTTTCTCAACATACTGAGATAGATATTCTTTGTAGCCCGTCATGTACTTCGAGCAGCCGCTATCCAGATACGATTTTCTGATTGAAGCCTTAACTTCTTCCTTCTTTTTGTGTTTCTAGATTTTGACCTGCAAGGAAGAGTTACTTTAGGTACCCAATCAAGATTTGGGTCCTTCGATGTTAGCTCGAGTTCCCTTTGGAACCCATATCTGCTTCAGAATTGGTCTGGCTGATCTCTTGCACTTTGCTGATCGTCTGACTGAAGTTGTTGGTGCTTCAGTTGGCACACTAGCATTCTTCTGTTGAGATTTTCTTTTGAAGGCCTCACTCTTGTAGGAGTTCTGTCTGATGAGTGGTTGAGGTCTTCTTTGCTTGGTGAAGTATCTTCCTTGAGATACTCGAGTCTTTCCAGACTGATGGAGACTTGATTGATGTCGTGGAACATGAGTCGTATGATGTCCAGTTGCTTGTCGTCCTGGATGTCGCTTGGCTCGTCTGGACTCATCATTGTTTTGTCTCCATGGATGTTGTTCCTTCTGGAACTGAACTGGTTTTAGTCTCTGACTGATGTGGCCGTTCTTCCCCCTGGTCTGGTGAGGAAGATTCTTCTTGATTCCTGATGTTCCTTCCCCATCTTTAACTGAAATCTGCTTTCCAGTCTTCTCAGTAGGGTGATCTGGTTGGGGGCCTCCTTTGCTCGTCTGTAGCTCCGTGGAGGTGGAACATTTGATCTTGCCATCAGTTTTCGTTTGCGAACTTCATCCATATCATGATCTCTTGATTCTTCTGATGTTGTGATTTCAGAAGTATCGTCCTTTGAAATGATCATGATATTCTTTCCTTTGTCAGCTGCAACCTTTCCTCCAATGCTTTCAACAAGGCCTTTTGATGGAAAGTTGCTCATCATGGGTGACTTAATCATGCAGTCCTTGACTGTTTCTTCCAGCTTGTGATTGAGCCTCTTGATCTCATGAGATGCTCTATCACATTCCGAGTTGGAGATTCTGAGCTTTTCTTCCAGTCGACTGTTCTCCATGATTAGCTGATCAAGACAAGTTTCATC